>NW_024104654.1:3332500-3627599 GCF_003945595.2 Pipra filicauda | reverse complement strand
GTATGTGTGTCAATTTTTCTGTCAGTCTGTTCTGTACTTCTTATTGTCACCTCTAATAAAACTCATTACTTGTGTGCTTGTGACAAAAAAGCCAGTAAAACACCAACTGATTTGTGGTGAAAGAGAGCTGAATTAAGAAGAAAACTTTTATCTGTAAAGGACACATGTAACATCGAAAATATCTCACTGGAGGTTAATTCAGTAACAGAGCAGTATTCAGCCTCCACATACCCTTTCTCTAGTCAAGTGTGCACAAGGGTAAATACACGTTAATCTATCACGTGCAAGTGCCAACCTTGGCAATACTTCAAATGTCATTTCGTCTTCCTTAGCCCTTGCGGAATAAAACCGGAACACCACGAAAACAAACTAGACTGCCACACTAATGCCAAGTGAACTTAAACTCACAGGAGTTCAAGCATTACTCAAGCATGATAAGTACTGCTATTTTCACAGGTTTTAAGGCAACTGCTGGAGAAATACAAGCACAGCAGGGACGAAAAACACTTAAGATAAAACCCTGGACCTATTCCTAAACACATACTGCCTAGTACAGTGTGCTTATATTTTGACAGTACCATTTTGTTAGTTTTATTTGCAAAACTGAATCTGACATTCTTAAAGAAGGGTCATGTACTCCAGGATCAGTAAATTTTTAAGCCTATAAAGAAGCGTTTCAGACACCCTGACCTCTGTAGTGAAGACTCTGCCCAGCTTACAGATAAAAAATCCTCTATATTTAGTATGTGTAGTTAACCCAAGCTACCTGTTTTGTTTTTCTTCTACCATGGCTGCACGTGGCTGTCTCCAAAGAATTGACAGGCTGTGAGCATTTTCCAGAAATTGCTAGTTCTGTATCCCTGCTTGCTTTTCTCTTTTGAATGTTAACTACTAAGAAACAGCAGCAGATAGACCAGTCACAAACATTGTAACAGGAGTAAAGCCTGAGACAGCTTGGTTAGGAACTGGTTTGGTTTCTAGCCACAGGCATCTCTATCATCCCAACTCCTCCTGCAGTACATGGTGTGGTGTCAGGCATTTCCCACATCATTCACAAGTATATGTCAAGTTTTAAAAATTGTCATTTTGCTCTTTCCTCTGGTGTCAATGGAAAAGGTGAAGAACACTACAGAATTCAGTCCTCCATGCCTGTTGAACTCTATTGATGCCAAAAGTCTCAGTTTATTAAGAAAAAGGCATGCCCAAATATGTATCAATTTTGATAGAATAACCTGACATAATGACTTGGCTGTGCTCTAGTGTAACATCACAGTGCACATTTAAGGAACTGAATAAATTTTGCCCTAAGTCTCAATTTTTTTAAGGTTACATTTTAATGCAGTAAGTTAACATCTTCCCCCCCCCCCCAGTGATTTGCATGACCTTTCACTTTAGGAGGCTATGCAGTCCTGAAAGGAATGATATTTCTGTTAATGAGAATAGCAGGACACTCAGTGAACATTCATTTCTGAAACTATACAAGTGCTCAATCATGGACTATATGTACTTCATATTCTAAGGAACCTGACAGGTTTAAAACGTCCCACTGTGAATGGTACATTTTTGTCTCTAGCACTGAAATCCCTTTTGCACTTGGAAATGCAAAGAAACTTGAAAATTCAATATTCATTCTTCTTTGGAAAGCAAGCTAACAAACCTATTCGAAGGAACTCAAAATTAGCCTTTGAGCTGGTATTTCAGTCTTGTAATTTTAATTCGTGAAATGAAAAGTACATTATCTATTTAGGAACTGGAAAATATCTACAGAAGAATAAAACAAAACTTGTAATTTTCCTTAGCTGTTACTACTACAGATGTCAACCTAAAATTTCTGAAGTTGGATTTTAAGAGGAGCTATTCAAGATTAACATTTCTCATAAAAACAGTGAAAGAGAACAATAAAACACCTCAAATCAAAACAAAAACCACTCAACCATAAAAACTCCTCTCCCACAAAACTCAACCTTCTCCCAGCCCACATACAGAGGAAAGGGAAGTCCCTTCTTTATAGGGTCCATCAGACAGCATGTGAAGCTCCCACTGAGGATACGATACTGACATTTTACTCAGTGAGATAGAGAAACATGAACCTGACTCCCACAAGTATCTTTACCATCATGCCTCTGATGTAAGCATTCATCTTCCTTCCCTTTCCATTTCTTTCAACTCCTCCCCAATTAATCCGTCCTGGAGCTGAGAAGTTTTTCTTGAAATCAGTGTTTTCCAGGAAAGAGTTTCACTTTTGAAAAAATTGTTTGTTATTTTAGATAAATACTATCCCCTTCATCATCACCCCTAAATTCCTCATCTGATCTAGTCCTACTTCTTACTACAGTAAAAGAACAGATTTCCCACAGTTCTTCCCTCCCACACAACTATATTGTTAGGTAGGAACCATGTGGGATTTACTGGTCCCTGAAATACCATGTAGTTGCATTACCCTTCATTAAAAGCAAGACTTAATAACACTAATTTGTACAACAAAAAGTCTCATTTCCCTAATATCTCTGGCTCTTGATCTGGTTTACTTCCATTTCAGCCAATTCATTTTTTCCCCCACAAGACTTAAATAGTAGTGAAATCTCTCTTTCATCCTACTTTTTACAGTACTGTGTTATTGAATAGGAAAGGCTCAACAAGATATAAAGCAAATGGTTGTCAGGCAGCTGCTGTAAGAACATTATGCAGCTAGAAGTTGAGGTATCAACCCACTACTAAAAAAAAAAAAAAAAGGCATTTTATAAGACATTATTCAGTATTTGGGTAAAACTTTCTGCAAAGCAACAGGTTCATTTTTCACATATTAAAGTCACTATATGAACAATAACTATGTTAAATTAGAATAATTTCTGAAAGCCATTAGGTAACTGGCAAAGTTCAGCAGCTACAGACTACTAACTGTCTGTCAGCATTATTTTCTTGAGACTTGTTAAGACCCCCTGTTCTGCAAACACACTGGCTCTATAACGCTGAACATCAGTTACTGACATAAGAAATAAAGAAGCCCTTACCATGCTCCAGCACTTTCAGTGGAAACCAGAAAAGAATGATGGAATGGATAAGGGCATTGATGCAGTGACCCCAGAAAACCTGAGGGAAAACAAACCAAGCCATCAGTAAAGTCCAAAACTCTTGACCTCTCTCTAACTCCTAACAAACACTTCATTGTGTAGTTTAGCATCGGACAATGTTTGTCCTGAAGTGAAATACCTAAACTTCTGCAGGATCTATTTCCTCCTATAATTTCTGGTTTTTCACAAGAAAAACACTGGTCCAGTTTTATCATTTTATTCTACCAACTTAAAAGATAATAGGCAAGCACACTTGCAATTTAACATCTTTATCAAAATACAGCAGATGGACAGAGTCAACCTTCTTTAATTACCTCAAAGAGTGATTTTAAAAGATCGATTCAGTTTTCTTTTAATGCACAAATACTTTGTGCCCCATAGTTTTTAACTTCAAGATAACAGCAGCTCTGTACAAACTAGAACTTTACGTACTCTACAATTTTGCCTTCAGATAAATCAAACGCACAGTTTCCTTGATTCAGAAGTAAATTTAGATGTGTTTGTTTCGGAATAAAGATGGAATACCAAATGTTGGCATTTTCCAGCATTTAAATAGCAAAATGAAGTAAAAAGCGTTCTTCAAAAGTCAGAAGACCAAATAAACCAATTCAAATTTTATTTTCCAAAAGAACTACTGGAATGGAGGTATAGTAAAGCTGTGAAAAAGCACCCTAGCAGAGAGCATTATGAAAACACGTATATTAAATAAAATCCAGGTAATGTCATCCAGTTCCTTTGGAAGTGGTAAACCCATGACTTATCAGCAGTTGTGAATTGAAAAATCATACTTTGATAGAAATCTTACTTTGAATCAAAGTTTATGGATATTTCAGGACCAGTTTCAGTTGAAGCCACAGTAAAAATCCCTTATTTATAATACAATATTATTTTAAAATTTAATTTAAAAATTCTTGAAAATTAAAATGTTCTTGAAAAGAACTAGGAGACAGAACAATCTTAATCTTAGTGGCTAGCATAAACCAGAAGTAACAGTGGAAAACAAGTTATTTTCTAACAAGAAAAATCTAGAAAATAAGAATGCCCATAGTTGTTCTTAAAGAAACAGGCTTTCCCTTACCCTTGTGTTGAAACCATCTGCATTTTGAGTAATTTTGTATAGCTGTGGAAATCTAAGCATGCTATCTTGAGTACATGATCTTTCAAAAATTCCCAGAGTAAAGGGTGGCAGTGCTGTGAAAATCTGCAAGGAAAGCAAATACTAATTAAAAGCAGTTATTAGTTTTAAGTGGATCTCAGATAATATTTCATTATCTAGAAAACAGCAAAGTTCCCAGACTTCAGTGAAGACTCACTACTACCTAACATGTTATTTGACAATTTTAAGCAGTCCAAACAAGTCCAAACATGAATTTCAGAAATTCATAACTCTCAAACATTGACTTATGAACAAAAGAAACATGAAATAAAATTAGTATATTTAACCAATAAGCTCAAACCCAAGAAGTCAAGCATCATTATTTTCTGATGTAGCAGCTAATCTAGCAAGGGTCAAACACATCAGACTGCAAAGGAAAGACAAGTATTTTTACAAAATAGCCATGAGAATGGGTTCCAATACAGCTGCAGTTGTTGCCATAATTAAATATGTAATATATTTAATCAGAGTTAAGTTTACAGACAAAGCAAATGCGGAAATCACATTTTAAAAAAAAATCTACTGAAAAACAAAGGCCATTCTGCATTATGGTATTCTGGAGATTCCCCTGGCAGGCATGAAACGATAGGAACAAATTAACTGCAGTATATGTCTGGCTGTGCTATGGGCAGACTCCTAGATGACCAAGCCTCGGAAGCTTTCCAAGAGAGGCAGCAGGACGCTTTGCCAGAAGCAGAGTAAATTAGCCTCCACTGACTTTGACATTGCTGCTCTTAAAGTGTTTCCAGGATCTGAGGCAGCTCATTTAAAGCCAACTTGGGTATCCGTGTTTCTTGCAGTCTGCAGTGCAGGCACAGACTGAAAATAACACCACCATAGAAGTCTGAATACTAAACTCCATTCAATTCCTTGTACATTAACAGTTTATGTCAGAAACATCAGTACTAATCTTATACATACATATATTTTTAACAGTTTGAGAAATATTCTTGAGGTTAAGAAACAGCTTGGAGTTATGAACTGTTTCAAGTGTGCATGCATATCTGCAGAAGTTGGGTCGTGGTTCCCACCAGGAGCGAGCTGGCAGTCAGGGACAAAGAACAACACAGAGGAAGAGAGACGAGTGAGAATCGGTAATTACAACCCTAGATCCAGAGGGAATTGTGTGTCTTTTGCTCATAAAGTGATAAACCAGATGGTGAAAATGGCAGCAGGCTGGGGGTAGGGAACTGAAACAAAGACCACTGGTCCAATATATTCCAAAGAAGGCCATGTTCTCATACAGTTTTAATGTATTTCGCCAGGTTTCCTATGCTTATTGGGGCATTTACGTTCTCACTTGAAGTAAATCTTCTAATGGTTCTGTTTATGAAGGCAAACCTCCAATGTGAACCAGTACAAAATCAGGAATTACAATGCTACTATGATTTCATACACTTCATATTTTAATGAGACTACTAATGAAATAAAGGGTTAATCTGCACAGAACAGAATGACAGATCTAAAAGCACTTCAAAATCTAACCCCTTCAAACTGTGGAAGTCCCTAATAACCTACTAGCACTTGATTCTTCACGAGTCCACACAACCAGTTCTAATTTTAGAAAATACTAAGCTTACAAAACAAGGTTTAATTTCTACTTCACTGGTTATAGAAGATGAGTTTCATCCAGAAGCTTTAGGTAGGGTAGGTAAATTCATCAAATGAGGTTTAAAGATAATAGATGCAAATATCTAAATACAAATGACAGAGACTGAGTAACAGTCAGGAAATTAGGGTGAAGAGAATCAAGGGAATGATAAATCCTTGAATAAATATCTTCCACTAAGAGTATCAAATTTTATGGAATATGAG
The DNA here is from genome assembly GCF_003945595.2 of Pipra filicauda. Classification (NCBI taxonomy): domain Eukaryota; kingdom Metazoa; phylum Chordata; class Aves; order Passeriformes; family Pipridae; genus Pipra; species Pipra filicauda. Next base: position 3,621,557 of record NW_024104654.1, on the reverse strand, counting down.
GGTTTGTGTCATCATTTTTAAAATTAATGTGACAGAAGTTAAGTGTTTCCATTAATACTACTCAGTGATAATTTGCTGGCTTTTTCTGTATTATCATATATTTGGAATGAGTTTCCTTAAAGAAAAAAATTAAATTTCCTCCCTGCAAAGAGAAATCCAAAGGATTCTCCAACAGTGACAGCGTCCTAATGACTTATATATCCATGCAGCAGGCCACTCACCGGTAACATTACAAAGGTAACACTGTCAAACACCAACACAGGTCTATGCTATGGAACTTGGTTTCAGAGATCTTTCAGACTTTAATTATTGTGATTGATTAAATAATATTATTGATTAAAGTAATATAGTCATAAGTTACAGTGTAGCACTCTGCAGACCATGGCAAAAATCAGAAATCACTCACAAACTGACACATCCTGTCCTTGGTTCAAGTGAAAAATGCTGGTTACACAGTGATGCTACTTCTCTTTCTGTGCCTAATGTAGCATGAGTCAACCCAAAGCATCTGCATGACACTTATATGAGCATCTAACTCTTATGGAGTCTGAGAGAAAAAAAATTACTCAAAACTCAAAGATTAGGACATTTTGAACATGAACTATCAGCAAAATATTTGGTAGAAAAGACTGAAGATGCTTTGAAAGAGGAAATCAAGTTCTATCTAAAAATCTGCAGAGTTTTATGCAGGTTACATTAGGCTAATCATCTATTTTCAAGGCATTCTCCTAAATTTATTTTTGTGATAAAAGCATCATTTTAAATTACTTTTTTCTTACCTCAAAGTGGATTCAAAATGATTTTTACAAATGAACTCACCTTCCCTGATATATGTCTTTGACAGGTACCTGTGAAAAATGGGACACAACAAAATAATATACAAGTCCCCAGCATTACCAAGTCAAAACACTTACCACGTTATACAGACCAATGCACCATCGCTCAAATAAGATCTGCCCAGAAAATCCATTAACGAAAGCAAACCAAAGCTGAAAAAGAGACAAGTTACAAAAAGCTTTAGATTACTACTGGAGTACATGTTTCCATTTACAGTAGAGAAGGATGTGGAATACAGACCACCATCTGGAGACAGCTGCTTGTCATGCTCTAAAAACAATTATCAGGAGTGCAAAGCAGTTACTCTCAAGTCTTACATTTTAAATACTGAGTGAGTACTTCTTGTTTCAAATAAAATACTCAGGTGATGGAGCAATTTGCTTTACTTGCATCACTACACTAAAAAAATAGATGGCCTCAAACTATTTCAAAATCCTTAACACTGGTAAATTAACATGCTTGAAGCCAGAAACCAATCTCATTTCCATTGTGGTCAGCAAAGACTAGAATTTTCAAGGTGTGTTTTGATGGATGCGCTGCTTGTGTCCTATTTTTACAGTCCCAGAACTGCAGTGATATCTGCTTGTCGGTCACATTATCATGATTATATGACAATTTTATTGTCTAAATAACGCAAACATAATTATTTAATAAACCACCAACTTAACAATCAAAATTGGAAGAAATTGCACAAAGAGGCTGGGGAGTCTCTATCCTTTTACAAGTTTACAGAACTTGCCCAATTGGGCAAGCCCTGAGCAATCTGGTTTGCATTTAATGTTCACCCTACATTAAACAAGAGGTTGGACTATATGGACTCCAAGTTGCCTTCAAACAGATTCTGTAATGCCACGATCCCAGGAAACAGCTGTAAGCTTCAGTGCACAGGTAAACTTTTCTGAGTGCTTCCTTGGACCCAACTTCCTTGAGCCTACTAATCTTGCTTAAGCACCTTTTTTAAGCACGAACTGCTTTACTGGGTTGGAACAAAGTTTCTCAGTCAGTGGGCATTGAAAGAAGCTTAGGAAAGAATACAATAAGAAGGGAAAAAAATTATCTTTTTGCAAGTAAATTGGGAACTGGAAGAATAATAGCAGCATATCCTGTGACACATTTCATAGAATCATAGAATCATAGAATCAGCTGGGTTGGAAGGGACCTCCGAGATCATCAAGTCCAACCCTTGATCCACTACCACTGCGGTTACTAGACCATGGCACTAAATGCCACATCCAGTCTCTTCTTAAAAACCTCCAGGGACAGAGAATCCACTACTTCCCTGGGCAGCCCATTCCAATGTCTGACCACCCTCTCTGTAAAGAAATTCTTTCTAATATCTAACCTAAACCTCCCCTGGCACGACTTGAGACCATGCCCTCTTGTCTTGCTGATGGTTGCCTGGGAGAAGAGACCAACCCCCACCTGGCTACAACCTCCTTTCAGGGACTTGTAGAGAGTGATGAGGTCTCCCCTGAGCCTCCTCTTCTCCAGGTTGAACAGCCCCAGTTCCCTCAGCCTCTCCTCATAGGACTTGTGCTCGAGTCCCTTCACCAGCCTTGTTGCTCTTCTCTGGACCTGCTCCAGCACCTCAATATCCTTCCTGAACTGAGGGGCCCAGAACTGGACACAGTACTCCAGGTGTGGCCTAACAAGCACTGAGTACAGGGGAAGAATCACTTCCCTGGACCTGCTGGCCACACTGTTCCTGATACAGGCCAGGATGCCATTGGTCTTCTTGGCCACCTGGGCACACTGCTGGCTCACGTTCAGCTTCCTGTCAATCCAAACTCCCAGGTCCCTTTCTGCCTGGCTGCTCTCCAGTCACTCTGTCCCCAGCCTATAGTGCTGCATGGGGTTCTTGTGGCCGAAGTGCAGGACCCAGCACTTGGCCTTGTTGAACCTCATCCCGTTGGAATCAGCCCAACTCTCCAACCTATCCAGGTCCCTCTGCAGAGCCCTCCTGCCTTCCAGCTGATTGACACTCCCCCCCAACTTAGTGTCATCTGCAAATTTGCTGATGATGGACTCAATCCCCTCATCTAGATCATCAATAAAGATATTAAACAGAATTGGGCCCAATACTGATCCCTGGGGGACACCCCTAGTGACCAGCCGCCAACTGGATGCAGCACTGTTCCCCACCACTCTCTGGGCCTGGCCCTCCAACCAGTTCCTGACCCAGCATAGGGTGCCTCTGTCCAAGCCGTGGGCTGCCAGCTTTTTCAGGAGTATGTTGTGGGAGACGGCATCAAAGGCCTTGCTGAAGTCCAGGTAGACACATCCACAGCCTTCCCCTCATCCACCAGGCGGGTCACCTGATCATAAAAGGAGATCAGGTTGGTCAGACAGGACCTGCCCTTCCTAAACCCGTGCTGGCTGGTTCTGATCCCTTGTCCATCCTGTAGGTGCTGTGTGATTGCACTGAGGATGATCTGCTCCATAACCTTGCCAGGCACTGAGGTCAGGCTGACGGGCCTGTAGTTTCCTGGGTCCTCCTTCCGGCCCTTTTTGTGGATTGGCGTGACATTCACCAACTTCCAATCATCTGGGACCTCCCCAGTGAGCCAGGACTGTTGATAGATGATGGAGAGAGGCTTGGCAAGCTCTTCTGCCAGCTCCCTCATCACTCTAGGATGGATCCCATCTGGTCCCATAGACTTGTGGGGATCCAAGCAGCTCAGTAGGTCACTAACTGTTTCCTTCTGGATTACAAGGGGGCTGTTCAGATTCTTGTCTCTTTCTACAAGCTCCAGAAGCCAGTTGTCCTCAGGACAACCTGTCTTACTGTTGAAAACTGAGACAAAGAAGGTGTTAAATACTTCAGCCTTTTCCTCATCTTTGATAACTATATTCCTGCCCATATCCGGTAAAGAATGGAGGTTTTCCTTGCCCCTCCTTTTGCTATTGATGTATCTGTAGAAGGACTTTTTGTTATCCTTCACAGAGGTGGCGAGATTCAGTTCAAGTTGTGCCATCGTCCCTCTAATTTTCTTTCTACATGACCTAACTATATTCCTAAACTGTTCCTGAGTAGCCAGCCTTTTTTTCCATAATTGGTAGGCTCTCTTCTTTACCCTAATTTCTTTCAAAATCTCCCTGTTCAGTCAGATCGGTCGTCTTCCTCGCCGGCTCGCCTTTTGGTACACTGGGACAGCCTGCTCCTGTGCTTTCAAAACTTGCTTCTTGAAGTACATCCATCCCTCCTGGACCCCTTTGTTTTCAAGGGCTGTTTCCCAGGGTACACTTTGAACCAATCTTCTGAATAGACCGAAATCTGCCCTCTGGAAGTCCAATGTAGAGGTTTTATTGATGGCCCTCCTTGCATCCCTGAGTATTGAAAACTCTATTATTTCATGATCACTGTGCCCCAGACGTCCACTGAGCACCACATCTCCCACCAGCCCCTCTCTGTGAACAGGAGGTCTAGCGGGGCTCCATCCCTGGTAGGCTCATTTACCAGCTGGAGCAGGAAATTATCCTCTGTACACTCTAGGAATCTCCTAGACTGCCTCTTCTCCGCTCTGTGGAGTTCCCAGCAGACATCCGGCAGGTTAAAGTCACAAGTTCACATCGCATGGGATGCACTAAGTATTACAGAGCAGTGAAGTGACAACCACACTTATTCCCTTCTCGCTCCCTGAGAGCCCATGACACTTACTGCCAGGTATCTTTTCTGTCACCATTCTGTCGTTCATATGGCAGCACTCTCCTACCAGCATTGTTTGTTCTCTGGCTCACTTGTGCAGTACTAGTGTCCTAGGAAAACACCTCAGATAGCATTTACTTAACTGTACGTTATCTGACCTTTTCTCTACTCCCACCCAAAGTGGATATAGAATAATTAGGAAAGAAGACAAGAGAAGAAAATGAGACTGCATCAAGACCTACCACTGTTTTCATAGATGCAATATCTAAACAGACTAGGACTCTTTAGCATGGGACAGAGGCAACTTAATTGAAGATTAAAATATTTACAACACTGGTAAGAATAACAAATAGTTGTCCAAACAGGCACTGCTGCAAGACATGAAATTAGCAGGCTACACAAAAGGAAAAAGTGAAACGTTTTCACACGATACATGGTTGATCTATGGAAATGCCTGCTAAATGATGCTGTGGATGCAAAAGGCAATTAGAAAAATATCACAGAAGGAAAGCTGGACACCAGATGAGTATGCCAGAGAACTATCACTGTTCACAAATCAGAGACCGGGTTAATTGAGGTCTTATTCTGACCCTCTACAGCTGTTCTTACAGCTATTATATTGCCATTCTTTTTTAAAATTAATCAGTTCTAATGCACTCTCAGTGTTCAAGTAAGAAGCAATTACACTGATCCCAACTCATCTGTTTATAGCTATGCCTTGCACAGTCGGTCAGCTATTTTAACTTATTTCCTACAATTTTTTAAACCTTCATCCGCTCTTTCTAGTAGGGAGTTCCTATTTATTTCACAATATAGTATTCTGAAGTTTGCACTTCTCCATACCTGCAGTTTGTAGTTTACAGTGCCCTTGTAAGCATTCTTAAGGGTCACCAGCTTCACTCCATTACCACTTAGTTGAAATGCACCAGCCTAGTATATACTAGCAAAATATTTCTTAGGTTTCCTAAAAACAGTGCCTCTTTCTTTCACGTTGTCAAGTACGCATTAAATTAAATAAGCATTTAAGCATTCACCTCATTAGCGCTGTCCAGAAAAAGGACAGAAGACACACTCTACACCCCAACTTTTTATCATCACTTCTACTGTATTGAAACCTTGAACGAATACTCTCTTAATCTTCCTCTAAGGATGCAATTCATGGCCCAAAGTAGCACATTGACCAGTGCACTCTCGCCCTTGCAGTGTTTCAGTCAGTTGTATAAATCAGCTCTTCAAATGAAACATATGAAAGATCTTTGGTAGAAAGCCTGAGGTCCCAAAAAGAAACCACAATTAATTTGGGGCTGTCAAGTTAGGAACTGGAGGGTTTCTTCTAGGAAGAATCAGAGCTTTAAAAAAGTATACTCCCAGATATTTAGCAATAATGACCTAGGCATTTATCATCTCCAGGCTCCTTGCAATTAATTGCAACGATGAACGAGGGTAGCAATTTCTAGAAACCATAAATAGCTCACAAATCAGAAGCCTGTCTGGCTTAGTCGGCAACCTCAGACTGTGCTCAGTTTTCTAGATCCCACCGGGCAAAGCAAACTTCAAAGGTTTGGTAGCAAATGATGAGGCCTTTTATAACATTGGCTCATGCTCCTTAGGAAACAATTGCTTTCTGAAACCATAGCCTCCCACAACTAGTCCTCCAGCAACAGACATTGCTGATTTTCCATCAAGAGGGGAAAACAAAGCAGCCAGACTTTCTGTAGCTGGCCCATGGCTAGAAGACAGGCCCTAAACCAGGTAAATCTAATATCTTAGATTCACATTTCCCAACAAAAATATTAGCAATACTGATAGAATCACATAAAACTTGGGAAAATCATAGCTGTTAAGACACCTTACAAAGCAGCAGACTATCAAAGTACAAGTGAAAAATACCCATTCAACAGCCCAATTCCTTCTACTCGAAAGGTACTACCCTACGACAACTGTGATGGAGAATTCATTAAAGACCCTGCTAAAATGACCTTGAGATGAGTCAATTACCATAGGAGAATAGATGTGTCTGACTGGGGTAAACAGATATCTGGCGTCACTATTTTTAGTCTTCTGCAGCATCTTTCAACACTGAAAGATATTTTCTATAGAGACGTTTTCTTCTTATTTCAAGGCTGATAGAACTTGGCTAGGGAAGAATTGACATTTAGGAAGTTCAGTGTTCTGCCATTTCCACAGTCCAATTTGAATTCTTCTTCTTTTGGCAGGATCCATACAGGTGAAAATTAGAATCACGAACATTCCCAACACTTATGTATGTCTGTGTGCACCAGGCTCCAAACAGAAGGCAAAAGCTTGGTTTTGCCACAAATTCACATTATCGAATGCCAATTGACAGAAAGACTGTGGGATACTGTCTTATACTTCCTCAATATCTTAGTGTCAAGAGGAAATCAGATACTCTGCATAAAATATATATTTTAAATTTTAACACTAGCCATAAACTGTCATGCACGGTTTAAGGACCAGCTGTTTGTAAAGAGAGTATGGTACACTTTAAGGTCAGCGAAGGGAAAAAACCCCTCCACTTCAATGTTCCTGTTAACAAAATGTACTAAATATATTTGAAGTTGCAACAACCCATGCTTGACTCAGACTCGGTAAGCTGGTAGGAAAACTTGCCAAGTCTGGCTGGCTTGCCAAGCTCCAGGGGTTTGCAAGGCTCAGCTCCAGTACTGCTATGAACAAATGGGCCCAAAGTTATTAAACCTCTTTTCTGGCTGGAAAAAAGAAATCTTTTCACTTTAACTATTACCTAGCTGCCAAAAAGCTGGAAAAACTTATTTGTAACTCAGCTACAAAATATATATTTTTCTCCCAAGGAAAAAGAAGTCCAATTTAAAAGTAAAGAGATTCAGACCTAAGGCTGAAATCTGGGTCAATATATTGCTGCGCTTTATTACAGCAGATATTGCAAAGATGTGAAACCAGTAGGTACTGTGCAAAAAGAAACTGGAACATGTTGCAAACTGAAAACTAGCCCATGGTTCCTGCCTTGAAGTGTGGTTGCACTCTTTAAATAAGAAACCCCACTGCTGAGGCACTTGATGCCAGCTGTGATGTGGGCACTTTGCCACTAGAGAAAGAGGAGAGGGGAATAAATCAGAGGTCAGCAAAAGCCAACAGATGGTAATACTTGGTTAATATTGACTTCAGCTGCAGGCATGCCAAAAGATCTCAAGGTAGAACAGCCCCACACTGCTGTTTTGAGCCACTCAGCCCATCCACCTGCTCTAGAGTATATTTTGAGAAAAGATCAAGTATTATTTTCAAAAAATATTCCCACTCGAGCAAGTTGGAATGCAATTTTAATTGCATTATTGCTTCATGCATAATTACTGCAAAATTAATGCCTGAAATAGTAGGAACTAATTTATTTAAGTGCTCTAAGGCACTGGGATAGCAAATCATCTATTCTAAACGTGTATATTTATGAAGTCTTGATAATAGACAGCTTAACGAGTACGAGAAGTGTTTTTGCAATTCTGCTAGAGGGCACAGAAAGCTAATGTAGTCAGGGTATCAACAATTGCCACAGGCACCAATTACAGCCAGACTGGATGCCTTTATTATTCAGAAATTAGTTAAATTCTCAAAATATCCTCTCTCAGCACACACACATTTTGCATGTTCTCTACCAAACAGGCTCATTTACAGTTTGCCCAATAAAGCAGGTTTGTGTGTCTCCTGTGTAGTTGATTAATAATGTATCCTGATTTAAAATCTCTCATTACAGATGTCGCTCTCAATGCCAGGCTCTTATTCCTGCCCAAATGCTCACAGCCTTAAAATAATCCCTTCATTAGAGAATGTACAGAACCAATTTTATAATTCAGGTAAAGTGTCTTGGTAATAAGATTTGACAGGGTAGGCATGGCTGCCTGAGACTCAGTCTTCATTTGCTGAGGAATATTTCTCTCACTCCTTTTATTCCCCCCAGTGTTTATTAACTCTTTGCTGAAAAGAGATTGATATTTTACAACTGAAAAGCATTTGCTCTAGGCCTGTACACCCCAAACAAGCACTTATTCAAGGTTAAAAATCATCTCCAGTCTTGTCTGCCAGCATTAAAAATTATTTTCAAAGCTTCATGCTGCTTTTGTCTCGTTAAAAAAACCCCTATGCATTGACTGCAATGTTTTGTCAGGTAGATACTAAAGAAGCCAAGATAACAGAGATTTCCCAGCTTTAAACACTGATTTATTAAATAAGCCTAAACAGCTATTATTTCTTCTGTTGCTGACTTCGTATGGTTTATATAGGAGAGATTTTATCAGCTTTGTCCTTCTCTGCTTATAGAAGAAGCATACGTAGAAAATTGTATTCCTTCTTTATACAAGTTGTTTGAGTGCTCCTCTAACCAATATCCTTTCCCAAAGCACAGGTAACACTCAACAGGAGATGCAAGCACAGAGCAGAATAGAAAAGAGGAAGGGGGCAAGAGGAGCCTCACCCCACACTTAAACACACTCACAATTCTTAAAGTTTAAAATCCATGGAATAATTCTGAAGACTTAAAAATTAAATAAGAAATAGCAAAGTTCTGTTTTTTTCCCTCAGTAGTTAAAGAATAATCATGCTGCTTGTCCTGGGAGTTTTGAGCATTGTGGAAAGATACCACACCTGCAGAAGACTACGCAGTATACATCAAAGGATCCTGCCACTAAGACGTAAGAAGTTTGACTCTTCCAGTAACACTTGGCCCCAATATGCTGATTAATGTGTTTAAAAAAAATCAAAAAAACATAGCAGGCCGTGCAAACGCCTTTTGTTGGGTGGTGGTTTACTTTTTTGTGTCCCTTGAGTGACACAAACATCTGATCAGAATGCCAAATTATGCTTTTAATGTTTACGTCACTGGTAAAATGAATGTGCAACCCGTTAGAACAAATTTAACAGAGCTGTAATCTAACATTTTGGGTTTTTCTTAAACCTTATGAAACAAAGCAGAGAAAAGGCAAGCTATTTCTCCAGCTCTTTTTGTATGAAGTATTCCAGGGACTTAATATTTGCCTAGCACACTAATTGCTGCAGAAGCAAGCCTATGATAACATGATAAGAAATGGCCTGCCTTGCCAAAGGGCAGGTGTACTTTCCAGAAACTTTGGTTGAACTTAGGAATCCCACAGAACACTCCCCTTCAACAAATAGAGTCAGCTCTTCCCAGTTTGTTTTTCATCCTTCCTTAAGTTTTCTGGAGTATCAAGAAAGCTGAGATTGCTACACTAAGATTGTCTGATTTATAAGGCAACAATCTTGAACTCACAGGATTCACACAGTGACTTTCCAAAACTCAAATTATACAACAACATGGCTCCGGACAGTTCAGTCAAGCCCTGTCAGGATGCAGAGTTTCAACATATCTGCACAGTCAAAGGGATCTAAAACCACAGCTAGAGCAAGGCTACCAGGACCGATGATGCTGGGAAATTGCTGATCATTTTCCAGTGCCCTGCTCTGGCTGGGAGTCAGACTGAGACAGCTGGAAGGTACTAGCTGAGAGGAAACAAGGCAGGAGCTTGTTGGCTACATCCTCCTCCTATCCCTGCTTGGGGAGCAAGGTGGGCTCAGCTGCTTGGTTACTAAGCTGGAAACATCATGCCATGAACTCCCAGTACCATCAGCCTTTCTTTACAAAGCAAACACTACTTGTAACACTCCTTTATTTAACAGCAAGAAAGCAACTATAAAGAAAGGTTTCCACTGACATGGAAGATGCGCTTATGCACACGAGAGTGACTGCAGGGTTGGAGTCAATTCAGTAGTGATAATTTTTGGGGAAGGGTGGGGGTGGAGGGGGGTTGTTTGGGGGTTTTTTTGCCTCCCAGATTTGCCTGATGAAATTCTTTAGTTGCCCTTGAGTACTAGCATATAATTGTGGAACTGAGAAGTACAATATGACTATTAATAGCTTATGGTATCTCCTCAGCACATAATCATGCCAGACTGGTCTTGCTACAACTTTCACAACTGTGTAAATGACTCACTTCACAAAAGAGAGCTAAGTGGTATCTTTAACCAATGATAAAGTAATAGAAGTGCTTTAGGTTTATTATTCTTAATTTGTTCTATAGTGCTGAAATAAACAGATAAAAAAAGATACAAGTTTAACTATTTACATTAATAGGTGAGAAAACATCAACAGTTTCAGGTAACTTATCCACCCAACATTTTGCTAAGCGCTTGGAATCCATTAAGAAAAAATATGTCTGAAAGCAAAAAAGGCAGCATTTGAAATAGAAGATTAGGGAACTGCTGAAGAAAGGATGCTACTACTATAAGCCAAGTAAGGGCAATGGAAAGAAAGTACAGAAACAGCTACAAAAAACACCAACCAATCTGATATTGGACATACAAGCAGAAGGAAAGCCAACAAAACACACAGTGCTCCATGAGTGAAGCCTGATAATGCCACAAGTCCAAAGAGATGCTAAACGCACCAAGGTTCTTGATACCTGGGATGTATACTAGGGCTCACTGCAGCCTGAATAAAACACATCATCACAGACTGTAACAACAAAATATTTCAACACCTCTCATACCAAAGCAGGAAAATACAGAACACAAATCTGGCCCTAGAAAAAACTACAGATAATGCAAAAAGATCCCCAACCCACCCCCCAATATTGTGTGTATCTGGTAAGGGGAGAGTAGAAATCTCAAAAAGCAGTACATAAATACCCAAATTAGAACTGTCTATCTCTGTGGAACACTGGTAGAATACACCTGGGTCTGACTCCAGCTGGAACTGGTCTTACAGTACCACACATTCTGCCACATATACGCACACACGTGCGATGAAGTGACTAACAAGCAGCCTGTTTCTCTCAAGTCACAGCATAATGTTTTCACATCCTGTTAGGTGAAACACAACACAATCCCAACCCCAGACCTCATTCCTGTAGTAACCCGGGATAGCATCGCAAGAACATAGGAACATGTAGGTTTTTTTGAATCTAGAAGCATTAACCCTTTAGGTGTAGAGGTTACCAGGAAGGAGCAAGATAGGTGTTGAATTAGAGAAAGGACCATGTAGAATGGTGTAATTCATTAAGAAAACGGTACTACTTTTGCTCTTAAGTTTGCTTCTTCTCGTAGCATTGTGTGGCTGGCAGTTTCCATTTAATCTATATGTTGCTTAATGAAGTAGTTACCAATCCATGTCCAAATGCATTCATTTGTACCTGTATATGGCACAAACGTCACTAGGATAAAGACTAATATGGAAATCAATATTCATTTAATGTAGCTAAAATACAGTTGTGTATTCTTATTTCTTTGATATGAACCTAGGCAATGTCTTAGAGTAAAAGGGATTATTTTAAAATTTCCAAGGACCAGATGCAATCCCAGAACTGACTGAATAAAGCTGATGGTGACCAAGACCCTGTCACTATTCAGCTCCTATCTTATAGGACATTTTACTTCAATTCTTTCTCTTCTTACTTTTCTTTGCACAAGTCCCTTATGTTACTGTTATAAAAGCAGGTTCACAGACTTTGCTTTTCTTGTCACCACATAAAGGAATCCTTCTGCAGAGCTGCTGAATTAAGCGTAATAGGAGCAGTTCTGTAGCAAGGTCATTTTAGGTCTGGAACTGCAGTCCCCTTAGGATTCCCTGTTATGGCTACATGAAGTGCCAGGTTCCCCTTGCAAGTCTGTTTTTTCCCTCCTTTCTCCCTATGAAATAAAATTCAGTCTCTCTAAGACCTTGATTTAAGCTACTTTTATCCAGGAAGTTTATATGAAGTTTTCTGACAGCTTGGAACCCAAAGAAAATAGCAAAATTAGCAACAGAAAAAAGTCAAATCACTACAGAAACTGCAGCTCATCTTCTGTCATACCGACAAGAGTAAACCTTCACAGGGGTAATCCCAGGAGCAGCCCATGTTTCTCATTACCCACAACTCTATTAGCATTTCAGCACAGAGACAACATTCTAGCCCAAAATTACCAGGGCACAGGATGCAATCTAAAAAGCTTCCCAGTACTTTTATTGCATTTGTTCCATTTCTAGTAATACAACCATTTTCTTGGTCAGTGGGAGTCTTAAAACAGACAGGACTTAGCATTTGCCTTTTTACATGGCTGCTTTTAAACATGCTACTCCTTCTCTTAAGGCTCCAAGACTAGTTCACAAAAGGTCTGTCCCCTGCTCTCTTTGCCTCTCCTCTCATGTAGAAAATATATACAATATTGATAACTTAAGTCTAAATTTATTTCTTTACATGCTGGCAAAAGCTAAAAGAACTGGGTCCTAAACATCTTTTGCCAAAATACGCAGCACATTGTAAACATGTGCAATCACTTCACTGGTAAATTACTCATTGATGTACTTCTCACTAAAGAAATAACGTTTGAACTTCTTTTGGAAAGCAATTAGCTTGCTTTCACTGTGATACATACAAAGAAATTCTTGGTAAGCCTTTAGAGCATTTGCTGTATCTTCTCTTATAGCTGTGTACAAAGAAAAATCAAAGTAGCTAGGAAAATACCTTAGATGAGAAAATGGGAGGCAGGGACATAGGTACAGAAAGCATCCATACCACGATTCACTTGATCTAGCTGCTGTACACATCCCTTCTAGTTCTTCAACAGTAGTTGTACTTCAGAACTAGATTCAGGTGCATAAAAGCACCTGAAGAATGCAGGAGGGCATAAATAGATGTGTTCTATTTGCAAGCCAAATGAACTGAATGCTGGGGAGATGCATATTTACACCCTCTTAATGAATTCTTGGGACAGAGAACTCTTCCGAACACAGCAGAGGTTCCAAAAGACATTCTTCTGTATGAAAACCAACTATTACATGAAAATTTGCCCAACTAAATCATAGTTATGGTTTTCCCTCTCTTGCATTCTCCCCTCATTCTAGATAGGAACAGCATACATCTTTAGTAAAGTAACTCTTCCTGGTGCAGAATGTTGCCATTTAACATCTGAGTGAAGACACAGTAAGACCTTTAAATAAAATAAAAAAAGAACCATCACAGCATATTATGTAAACTGAAGGCCTAGAAAATAAGAGTAATCAGCTGTATGGGGAAACTTCTGTTCAAGTCATATATGTCACGGATTCTTTCCTCCCTGGAAGCATGTATCAGTGTTCCTAAGATCCTGGTTACTGGGAAAGGGCTCAGCTCCCTGAAGGAGCATCTCAATTCCACAAAGAACTGCAAATGCTAACTTTGCATAAGAGTATCAAGACAGTCATATCTATTCAAACAAATGGCTCATCCCACCTCGGTGCCTATTTTTAACAGTGCATGCATGCATGCCAAGCCCTAGAGCAGGCCATGAACCACACGGTTTCCAGGTAATCACCCAGTATCTGGAAATATCCAGCTTTATGGATATGCTACATGCCTTGCCTGTGTAGTTACCTGCAACAGCTCTATGCCTTTGTGGCTTTCCTGTTTCCTCTTTAGCCCCTGCAACACAACACCTTTTGACAAGGAGTTTTAGGTAGGGTTCAAAACAATGAGCTCAAGGTGCAAGCCTTGATATGAATCAGAAGATAGTGCAGCAGCTGACAGGTTTATTTTTTAGGACCTATCTGGCTAAGAAGGAAAAGGAACATTGAACAGGACACCAGTGAGTCAAGTGAACTTGATGGATTGTCTTGAAATTTGTGGAGAGGCATCGACCAGCTGGTTAATTAGTAATATCGAATACTTTGGTGTAACAACAGATTTTTACCAACTCTACCTAGAAACTAGGGCTAGTGACCAATATATCTGAAACAGAGTGGTAACCCAGATCACCAACACATTTTTCGGGGCCAGGATGGGGGAAAAAATATTTGTCCTAAACAATGCTTCTAAGAGGTAAAAGAAGTAGCCTTTTAATCTAGGCATTAGAAAGATTATCCATTGGCAAAAGCATTTAAGCTATGAAATGCCTTTCACTGCATATGGCCCACAGCTCGTCTGAAAACAGTCACCCTCAACACACGTAGTCCTTTAAGCTATCTTGGTAGGCTTAGTACCCTCAAATATCCTCTTATCTTGCCCTATATCCACAACACGAGACCTCACTAATGCTATAAACACAAATCTCATTCTTTCCAGCACTTCTAAGTGTTTTTAAAAAAAAACCCACACAGTTGGCCTACTCAGAACAAGCACAAAGGGCCACAAGACAGTGAGCCCTCCAGGTGCTAGCACTGAGCAGCGTGGACACAAGCCAGTCCACATCTATAAGCCTGGTAGTCAGCTCTCTGGAAAAACTGAAAAACACAGCATAGCTATCGCTTCCTCAAAAGACACCAGAGACCCATCTGGAATTAAACAAAGCAAGTCACCCTTGTATTGCATGGGGCTCTCCCAGCCTCCAGTCTCTCAGGAGCACTTTCTCAGAAACAGTCGTTTCAACTCCAAATGGAATATCACAACAGACAGCAACTTAATGTTTTATTTAATACTATCTACCATACTGCAGCACAACAATCAACTCAGTTTTAAATGCAGGTTTTAAGTCTGTGGAACAAACTATCCAGGCTATCATTTCAGTTTAAATCAGGCTTAGAGTGCTCACAGAACATTTGGAACCAATTTAAGTGGATTTACTATCACATTGCAGTTAAACCACTGTAACTTCCTTGTGTAGACAAGCCCATATGACAGGCAAGAGAACATTTGTTTATAGTTTGGATAACTATATGAGGAGAAGGAGGATGTCAGAAATAGCCTTTGCTTCACTGTGAGGGGATTTCAGCTCTGAAGGTTGAAAGGTGGGGAAAAAGCTTATTATTTTGCTTGCACTGTTCAAATATTAGAAGAAACTTTAAACCACTTTACACTGGGATCTGTCTCAGTCACTCAATTTTAACAACTGAGAATGTACCACTACATACATACCACTTCTGGAGAAATACATCCAGAATATACATGTCAGACTTTCTACTCTCAGTAAACTTGGCATTTTTCAGGTAAATTATAAATAAAAGTAATGCTTTTAAAACAAAAAATTTCTTTTAATCTTGCTTAATCCCCAGAAACACTATCCAATCCATTTTCACTGCTATAATGTCAGCTCTTCAGATCAATTTAAGATGGCAAGAGGTTACTTACATCAGTGATCTTGCCATTTAGAAGCTGCCATTCACAGCTGGGGATTTTTTTTCCCTATCAGTGCTGAAAATAAAACACAGACAAAAAGCCCCAGCCTCAGAACCGCTGTCTGTATGACACTTGTAATTCCCGGACTGCAGTAGGCTGGAGGTCCTTTGTAAGGGGCTGACACGCAAACATTTAGCCCTCAGTGCCTTCAGTCATTCCTGGGGAAATATCCTCCATCTTTGTCTTACTAGTATCAGGTTATAGCATGAACACATGCTCCTTTTGCTCAGATACTACAATGTCCTAATTGAAGACTACTGTATATTTTCTTTTAGAGAGGAAGGGAATTTGACAAGTTAAGAAATATTTCCTAAAGTAAAAACTACAGCAGCTTAGGTTTAATCATCTGAATTACCTCACAATCAACATGCCCTCTTTTGTGTCCAAGTATTATTCATGCTTCTGAAACAGAGCACAAGTTATTTCAATTTTCAGCTGAAATCACCACCCTGATCCCAGAACTACAGTGCAACATTTTACATGTTTCCAGACTTCAAGTTCAGATACCAAGAAACAGACCTCACACAAGAAAACATGTAATTAGATTCTACAGAAGCTTCTCCCTTCTTCCCACTGTTAGAGATATGTCCAGAGATTTAAGGAAGTGAGGAGTTGCCAGGGCTACTGTTGAGTCCTTTTTCATGTAACAGGGTGCTTCTCTGAAGAAACCAGTTTATATGACTACTTTTGTGCATTGGGAACTAAGAACAAAGCACCTACACAACAAATAAAGGACATTCATTTGATATGGCAAGTTCACAGTATGACATAAATATGCATACTACTGAACTGTAAAATCAACTCATTCTCATGGATAAATCTGCAGGATAAATCGTATTTCAAACAAGATACTGTACTCAAAACTGCTGTGTTAGTTTTCCCAAAAAATTACCAGAAAAGTGAATATTGGTAGTTTCAGGTTTTAATTCCACTCAGCGTCAAGGTCTCTCACAAGAGGTGTTAACATGCAACCCATAGAAAAGTTGTTTTGCTTTGTATAGAAATTTAAAAACCTTTCAAGGTTATTTCTAATACAGCACAATGCTTCTTCTAAACACAGCACTAAATTTAGAGTTATAACCAACAATTCCAATGTCTTCCAAAGATTAACCGTATGCACTGAACCAAATCCAGTACCGCAAAATAATTTACACCTTGGCTAATTTAAAAAAAGCATACACACAAGTATGGCAGTAAAGCATATTGCATGCAACTTCTCAAGACCGAAGTGTTCCTACTTGCCATAGCCATTGAAGACATATTTCTCTTAGCCTGCTCTGCATGCATTGCCATCAACTTGGCAAAATTACAGATATTACAATGAATTCATTAAATTCCAGTATTCCAAAAAGCCACAAAAGACATTTGAGTCACAACAAAGCAAGTAGCTCATCTTTTCACAATTACATTTTTAGTAATTCCTCTTACGCTTACACTAGATTAAGACAAAACACAACCTTTGTCAAAACTGGTAACACATGAAATGATAACATACTTGATAACATACTTGAGACTACAGTATAGTAATGACCACGTTACTCATATTTATGGAAATCTTAAAATAATCTCTCAACTACACACAGCTTAGCTGTTGGTATTTGAAGGCAAAACCAAACCTTGCTCATGAAGACCTTCATCTATAGCAGTAGTTAATTAGATCACCTTCCTTGCTATCAAGAATTTTTTTAATATTAAGCTTCTAAAGCATTACTAACATCACTACTTTACAGTCAGCATCAAAATACAAAGGACAAGGAAACAGCAGTGTCTTCATCTCTGAAAAGGTGTGGGTTTTCTCCACCCTGGCACCTGTATTGCACAGAAATTCACCTGAGACAAAGAAACCAAAGAGAAGGCACCTTACCAGAAAAATTAAAAGCAGAACATGGACTTGAGATGGGTACCCTGTGAGAATTTGTGGGAAGAAGTCAAAAATACATTTGAAAAGTATGAGGGGGGAAAAATGTTAATGTATTTCAAATGGAAAAGGGCCCTGTGGTTAGCAGTGGTTGCTGAAGAGTGAACAGAACCTTTTGGCTTTTTTTTCTCCTTTGTTTTGTTTTTTTTAAATAAAACTGACTTATAAGCCTTCTGTAAAGAGTTCTATAGTTTAATAATTTAGCCCATGGATGATGCTTTATTAACGGCATGCTTCAGACGTTATCACCGGAAAACTGGATAGAAGCCCAGATGTCTGGTTTAAGACCATTTTTATTTCCTACATTTTCAAAACATTGCATGGGGCTTTAGCTGCATGACTTAGATGAACTTAATGAGAGTCATGCAGCTACGCCTACATATGCTGCTTTGAAAACAGAGACGCACTGGTTTGGGTTCTGCTTTTCTGAAGCTCTCCCTGCAGTGATTTAAAGGTGTTTTTTTCCTCTCAGTCTTTTCTCTAAAGGTCTTCTACGCTTCACCTCACCATGTCTGACAGATAAAGAGCTGAAAACTTTGGACACTTCATTTTTTAAAGACTCCAGTATTCAGATCTTGTGCGGTATCAAGAAAACAAACAGTAAACAGCCAGGCAATCAAATTCAGCCAATTGTGTGTATGTGCTCAATTTAACTGCAATGGGTTACTTCAAATCAGAACAATGCTGTGGGCACTGAGCAGTTAGAACTTGGTATTAACATATGTCATTTATTATGATCGATTCCTACTTACTGTAAATCCCTTTAATACCCACACATGATCAAACTTAATATAGGTTATCAGGTTCAAATCAAAACTTCAGTATATATATTGTATTACACACCACACATCTCGATTGGAAAGCCATGCCATAAATCATCAATTAAGAAAAAAGCAAACCATATATGATAACTTACAATCTATTTAATAAAACCATTTTGCTATGTGTCTGTTGAAAAGCTATAAGAATAATTTTACTGCATTTTCATATTTTCAAATAATTGAAAATACAGCTTTGCTTATTTTCTTTTATTTTCTTTAAGTATGAGTGTTAATCCTTCCCTTTCCGAGCTTATGAATTGCCTGTTTGAACAAGGGCCCATCTCAGTCAGCTGGCAATTTGCAAATCTGTCTTCAGGTCTGAACAGATCAAGCCTGAGAAAGAATCAGGACTTCACTCTAACCTCTCGATTCTGCAGTGACATGGCAATCAAAAACTAACGGGTAATACAAAGACTCACTTTTACATTTTCAGTACTCATATTTTATAGAAACAAATTATACAAGACACCATGTAAATACTCAACAACGTTATAACAAGTTCTGAGTAAAAGATCAAGCAACACAAGCAGAAGCACTTCAGGGAAGCCTATCTAGACTGGAAAACACATAAATAATGTGATGAAAGAAACATTATCTGTGGTAGGCCAGCATGAATAACTAGAACACAAACAACTGCAGAACAAGGGTGACTTTCCTTCATATAGGAAAGACATATAGGAAGACATTTGTACATCAACGCCAATGATGCCTAAGCTACGCTTCTGAACTGTGGTCATAAACAGTGTAATTATTACAAAAGCCATGAGCCCCTAGGAAACACCTTCCAGAAGTTTAGAGATCCTCCTGATCATGACCAGCAGTAACACGACAGAGACTACCACACGCACAACAATGACCTTACTTCCCTGTCGGATTTAGCCAAGATGCCATTTTCTTCAAGTTTCCTGCATTTCCTAAGACCCCTGGGCTCTAGAGAGACTCATTCTTACTAAAAATCCACACACAGTGCATCTTGTATCATCCCTAGTGACAATCTGTCATCCTTCAGGCATTCCCCAGCTGTCAGTTTTGAACATTATTGATTAAGTCCTTTAGTGCACTGAAACATATTATGGAATAAGCTAATATATTCTTATATTCAGGCGTATTAGGCTTTTATATTCTTTGCTAGAGAGATTGGGTGTAGGTAAATGTCCAGAAATAGGGCAGAAAGACAGGCAGACAAGCTTTGAGAGATGTGTCACCAGTGCACAGCACGGGTAAAGAAAATGTAAAGCAGGTATCAACATAATGGAGAAGTGACCACAAATGACTTGTTGATGCAAAAGAAGTTCTCATTCTAGGAAAGAAGGAAATAGGGAGATGGCCTAATTTTTAACTGTTTCCTACACCAAGTAACAACATTTTACACTCATACCACAGAGCAAACTGATTTGGCTGCATCAGATTAATTTTCCTAAGGCTACAGATATTTTTTAGAAGATTCTATTCATATCACAAAGTTCACAAAGTAATTCTTGTTTCAGATCTTGGGAAACCACCACCTCAAATTCAAATACTCAAAATATTAATTGCAGTATCCTTGTTCTACTCTATTCCTTTTAAGTTTTCATTAGCAACTGATTTCTTTTAAAGATGAGGGATATTGGGAATTACCAAGTCTGACACACTGCAACTATTCAGTCTCCTGCTGTACATACAATGGGGATTTCAAAATAGTTTGGGAAACAGGTTTAGGCAAGAGTAATGCAAATATAGAAATAGCTCCTCTTTGAGAAATACATCAAGGATACAAAGAGACGTGCATCTAAGGGAGTCAGTTCAAAATGCTTTTCAGGAAATAGCTGAAATTCACTTATAATTAATAGATAAGCTATTAATTCTCAAACGGAACTGTGCTGGACTTCCAGCTGTTTGAAATACTAAAAAGAAACCTGTAAGTTGGTTTTCATTTTGGTACTACTACAACTTGTACCTTTTTTTTTTGCCCTGCTCCTCTTCCCCAACATAGTAGAATAGCTGTGACTGACAACTTCTATAAAGGTACCTTTCTGCTTTACAGCATACACTAAACATTTTTATGACTGGTAAAACAAGACACCTTCAGGTGGTGCACATGCAAACATGCACATTCAATTCAGAAGGAAGCCTTTCATGGACTGGAAGGAAAAAAACCTGAGTGCTACAGAACAACATGTGCATTTCTAAGAAAATGCCTTAAACCTCTAATTCTTCCCTGATATAGTTGCAATTAGTCTCAGATGTTGCAGCAGCAAGCAGCTGAACAATGCTGGTATTACCCCAAATTATTTTTCAGGTATGGAACTTCCTGGAACGGTTTAGCAAAAGCAGATAATTAATTATTTTGGGGAACTGCTACAGGACCTGGGCACCCAGTGGAGGAAGTGTCCAACTCAAAATTTACGCCAGCTCCAGAAGTGTTGACAAGACTTGCTAATACTTTTTAAATTTTACTTTTTACAGTGTTATCACACAAGACTGATCTCAGTACCAAACTGCACAAGCCAAGGCCAGGAGAACTTCATATCTGCAATGGAAGCAGGAGCTATTTAAATGCAACATGCCGTTTTCTTAGGATATCATTATCTGTACACTGCTAAGCAGGAAGTCATCTTTCAAAACTGCTTTCTGAAATGAGACACATACTCACTACAGGAGTTGATGTGACTGATGCCAGTGGGGGAAGGGGAAATAACTGAAGCCTGGTAGGTGAAAGTCTGTTTATCCCCATTTACTAGAATTAAATAGTAATTGCTTCTGTTCAAACAAAAGACAGCAGACATTTCCTGCCCACCAGAGTGGCTTCCAGCTATATCTCCAAATGGAGAAATATGATAATTAATATTTTATCTATCTTCATTATTTTTAATGTCACAGCAGTGAGTACTGCTAGACTTGATATTACAGGAGTGTATGTAGCACCAATTTTCCTTACAAATGAGAAGTTTAACTAAGGGCCTGAACCCCAAGTAGAGTTTGTTGTATCCAGAATTTGTATAATTTACTACTGCTTTGGGGCTGCAATGCAAATCTGTAGATTTGCATCTTCATAAGAAAGGAATAAGAAATTTACTAATCAATCTCAAGTGAATACTAGTGTGGGTAAAGAGAGCACCTGGAACATCTCATGAGCATGATTCCCCACTGACACTGCAGTAAAATAAGTAGGAAGACAGATTGAGTCAACACAACCAAAACACCCACCCAAGAAACAACAGTCACCAACACTCAGATTATGATGCAGTCAGCTACATGGAGAGACAGGCAATGACCAGAGGAACTGTGTTGAGGTTCTCAAGAACAGAGCTCTCAGGAGATCATAATTTACTGATCTGACATGTTCTATAGGGAACAGTCGGACTAAAAAATAAAAAATGAACATCAAGCTTTTGGGCAGACAGTCCTTCGTGCTCATGAGTAGTTCCCAGGGAGTGTGGCTATCCTGATAGCAAGCAGAACTAAGTCTCATTCATTAGAAACCACGTATGCACTCGCAATGTATATAGGTACCAAAATCAGCATGCTAAAAGTTGCATTAGTCTACGTGTTATCCTTTTTAAAATATAAACAAGGTAATGACTTCATCAATGAAGAGACAACAGACCTTCACCTCAGGAAGGGAGGTTAATTTAAAGGGGAGAGCTTTGTGCCTATCCAAATGGCACCTCCTTTCCCCCTACAGCCAAACTGGGCTTTATAAAGCCCACAGAGACCCTTCACAGACCACCAGCACACACTCCCCTTTCTTCAGCAAGTCCAAGAATGGAGGGCTTGCCAGGCTTACTTGTAACTTTTTACATTCCCAAAAGGCAAATATATACGGATTTCCAATCCTAAGCCATATTTTAAAGTGTTCCCGTTTTTCCCCTCACGCCTTCCCTAAAATTCTTCTCAGCAGTATCAGTCAACTTGAAGAGAATGGCAACTCTCATGTCTCATATCCCTTGAAGCACTATCCTGGTTTTAGGTAACATTCCTCCTTGTTCCCCTAGATTTACCGCTACCACTTTCTTATTTCAACTCAGCATTAGTTAGAATCTGCTTAAAAAATTGTAGTAACTGCTTCCAAAGAACTAAAGTCTGCCAGAACTTTCATTGCTATCATTTTATCGTCCTCCATTGCAGAAATACCTTGTATTTTAGCACAAGCCAGCTCCTCCTTGTTGCCCAGATGGCCTAACACACATTCTTTAAGACTTCCACACACCTACAACGCCACAAATCACACACCATAAAATCCAGTAATTGTGCATATATTTTGCTAAAATTATGGTCTCTAATGCATCCCAGTTTTTGAGATATCACAGCTTTGTTATGCACATGAACAACATGGGGGGCATAGAGAAAGGGTTTTTTGTTCAGATGTGCCTTTGGGATCAACTACCATTTCTCAGCTTCTTTCTCTCTTACCTAGGTCTGTGTTTGGGATATCTTTGAGTTACAGATACCCAGGCAGCCCAAAAGGGGAAAATTGCTTGATTATAAGTCCCCAAGCAGTTATGCCATGTGATTACTACGGATATCGTGAACACCAATTCATGTCCTTTATTTGCTCTATCTCACAAAAATTTTTGTCTTTTCTGCAGATATACACATGCAAAAGCTCCCACCTTAGCTTACTAAAATAACATGCACATTTAAGTCTGACAAAAGTCTATAACTCTATGAGAAGAGCTGGTCATTCCTCTTGTCCAAGGACTCCCATGTACATCAGGAAGGTGAATTCTAACCTTAAAGAGCCTATCCTGCAGCTGTGCAAGCACTAATGCCTTGGCAAAGAAGGAGGGGAAAGAACACACTCCCAGGGAGAAATGATGACCAGACTGCCCTTTTAAATGGCAGTGCGTGTTAATGTCAGATTAAAGCACAGCCCAGTTGTGAATTCAAGTGATGGCGAAAGCACAGCCCAGCGATAGGTACAGCAACATCCATGACACAGCTGGAGGGATTTAGACTTTCTTAGGGAATTGGCACCTTGAAGGTGAGCACTGCACAAAGCTTCCAGTGGAGAAAGCTGATGGACTTTGGTGGTACCACACTGCAACTGCACAGTGTGGTACCACCAAAGCAGACTGCAGCAGGCAAACAAGGATTAACAATGCCAATATGGAAGTCACAGCTTGAAATTTCCTAAATATCGAGCACTTACATATTCAATAACAACAACAAAAAAACTCCCAAACAAACAACAAAAAAACCCAGGGAAAAGTAGGGAAACTCAATAGTCTATCCATACACTGTCCATTAATCAGGATGTATTAATGGGCGTAAACACATTTCTGAATAGTACAGAACCACATGTCATTTTTAAGTCTAATGAATAACAGCTGACACAAAGCACAGGTTGACTGTCATATTGCTTAGCTGCTCCAGACACCTGTCACACCTTGGCTACAAAAGGGAGAAAAGGTTAAGACACTGTTAGCAAACCCAAAAGAGAGACTCACTTTTCTACCAAAATTGAACTTGACAGGAACCATCATCACAAATAATGCTGAGAGGTTCATGCGTTACTAGCTACTGACACCTTATGCTTCTGCTGTTATTGAGCTGCCTACATATTTTAATCAGTTAACAGTAACAAAATCAATCTGCATTGTCATTTATTAATAAAGATGGCATTATTTGGGTTTGGATGAGAAAGGACAGCATTAGATTTCTTTTCTAACACACACAATATTTATACAGTCCATACAAAAATATATATACTTTCAATGAATCCTGCAGAAGCTAGATACAGTTAAGACTAATATATTCCATCTTCTCACTTTCCAAATGCACTCATGCAAAAGTAATTAAGGAAAGAAATCCAGCAAGAAGAAAGAAAGCAAAATAACTGTCACATTTAAAAGCTGGCAGACCAAGTTTTGACCTCCTTCGCTCTTCTGAAAGTATGAAGCCACCAGTGGTTCTCCATGTCTTTGTCTTGGAACAGAAATGGATTGTAACATACACCTAAAAATGCACCAAGAACACTTTGCTCTTATTTTTCCACAGAATGTGCCCCTGTGCCTTTTGGGGTGTAGTTTTGGGGTTTTAGCTTAAGCTAAAATCAGTGATTACTGATGTTTATATTCCACGTTCAAGTATACCCACAAATGTGTGTTAAAATAATGGTGGCCTCAACCTTTAAGTATTGGTCCTGAATCTCCTCTCCCTTGCCTGACATAGATCTCATTACAGTGAGCTGTGAATCCTGGTTAAGAAATATCAAAAAAATCCATTGGACCAGGATGCCCTTATTTCACAGCAGTTACACTCAAATTGCAACGGCTCATGAAAAGAATCAGGTTCAAAATAGCAAGGAAGAGGGGAAGTAACAAACAACATTATGAATTGTCATTAGAATATCAGGGGCAGGAGCTGCAACAGACTCAACTAAAAAGATTGTGTTCATCATGGCTAGGCTTTGCGAACGAAGATTTGGGAAGGGCTCTACCCACGTTTGCTACAAGCGCGCTTGTGGCTAAAAAGGCCAATGTGAGATAGACAAGTCCAGCTGCAAAAGGCACACCAGAAAGACTCCTTAGGTGCTATATTCTGCAAGACACGATTCTCTCTGCGTTGTCTTTTCTCCTCGAGAGTGATCCTGCGTGCGTTCTCAAAAGCATCAGCAGCGTTATAGATGGTGTGTCTCCAGGCCTCCCGATTGGAGGCCAGAGTAGACCAGTTATGATGATCAGTATGGCCGAGGCTGAGATGTTGTTTCAGGGAGTCCTTGTATCTTCTCTTCGGGGTTCCTCTCTTGTGGCAGCCAGTGTAACTCAGAAGTAATACTATCAATAGCATAATTTGCTATTTCTAGTGAATTTTAACATGTAAATGGTTTTGTTGAAAAGAGCAAGGAGATATAACAAGCAATTACATGCTCTCTAGAGAACATAATTAATCAAAAGCATATAAATAGTCATAGCTATCTGCATTGACTCAACATCTCAACAGAGAATGAGAAGATAACCTGTTTTGGACAGATAACTCAAAGCTGTTACAAAGCTGTGTGCTGTCACACAGGCCAGCGCCTCCTAATGCCAATTCAATTAATTCCCCCGTAGAAGGGAGTCTCTCAAGGGCACTGAGTGATAACAACTCTTTTTTTTTTTTTTGCTTCCAGCCAGAGAGCTCTAGCTCCTTACAGGGCAGATATCCCTTGGGTGAAATACAGTCAAATCAGTGAAGTAATTTTACAACAGAAGAGGCTGTAAAAGCACGTTTCCAAGTAACACCTATGCTGCTGCAGATTTACACTGCGGAATGATCATGGAGGATATGGTATACTTTTTACCTCTGACCCTGCTCTAATAAAAAAATTTGGCTCAAGACCTTGAACTCAAGCAAACAAACACTCCAAACCTATACTTTGGATTTTTTCCTTGACAAACACAAGATACATTTTATTTTAAATTCTGTGCATGCATTTAAACTAGGTTACAGATGCCTTTTATGCATCCCAAGATAAAACAATCTCTAGTGGTTAATTAGTGAAACTGGATAGAGGTATTTTTATCATTAGTGCTCATCCAACTGAAATGGCAAAATTATTTTCTAGCAGCATTTAAAAGTAGAATCTGTATTCAGTTGAATTTGTTCTCTGTCCTAGCTTCTTTGGGTCATGAGCATAAAAACCCAAGAAACCTCAAAATAATTAGGACTGGCTCAGTTCACAACACAGATACTGGAAAGAAGTTTTATATTCCAAAAATTTGGTGACCCTACATTCCTGAGCTAGCATTCAGAAGGTTTTTGGAGTTGTCTATGAAGCAGCATTAAGACACCAAAGGCTATGAATTCATCAGTTGTATGCATCTGTGCTACAAGGACCCATGAAAAATTTGACCTTTAGAAACATATACTCCAGTGGTGCCTCTAAAGATGCCAGAGAAATGCCCTTACCAAAAATTACAAGGGAGAAGTCATCACTGACACTGCTGTAGCACAGAAGCTCAGGTAAGGCTAGCTTTTTTGCTGAACTTGTCAAGACCAAAGAGACAAAGCATGAATAAAATGCTTCAAGATTATAAAACTGAACACAAAACAGAATGTTTCAGTGTTATGTTCAAGTTACTCACGCTCGAGAAAAACTAAGCCATAAAGCCTTACTGTACCACAAGCGAGCAGTTGGCAGTCAGGCAGACTTCAGTTCAGTCAAGCAAAACACAGCCCATGCAGACCAGCACACTTCTTGTGTGCACACAACAAACAGTATCCTAGCACATGGCTTGGGACAAATAAACTCATTTTATTTCTAAAGAACTGGCAGAGAAGTGGAAAATGCAGTGACTTCAGTAGGACTGCTCACAGGCAAGCCACCACACATTTTCAAATGTGGGCTCCAAGCTAAGTTCCCCATTGTGAAATTGCACAAAAGCATGACTTGTGAATCAGTATTACACCTTGTCTGCAACACTTCCAAACTCTGTCACTACCTAAAAATGCTTTACACAGACCTGTGCAAAAAGAACTGCAGCAAACCCCTCTTCACACCTAGGCTGAGCAATGTCTTTAAATACCAGGATAACTTCTGAGTTTAACTGCGGCAGATACAGCTAACTGAGTAGAAGTAATTCTGCTTTTCTCTCCCCTGGAAGACTCAAGTCTTCCAAGTTGTATTAAGTCACAGAATATGCACGTTTACAGAGCCATTTTAACTTGAGCGCCTCAAAGCTACACCGAAGAATTCGATTCACTGTTCCAATTTGTCAGCAGTCATTGGTGACAGGGCAAGTCCCCTTCAGCCTCCTTTGTAAGCATGTGTATTACCGTTTTCAAAAACACTGATCTCTTCTCTCAGGTGTCCTGCAATAGGACTCAAGGGAATGGCATGAAGCTGTGTCAGGGGATGTTTAGGCTGGATATAAGGAAAAGGTTCTTCACCCAGAGGGTGGTTGAGCACTGGAACAGAGCCCCAAGGTAAGTGGACACAGCACCAAGCCTGAGAGAGTTCAAATGCTTGGACAATGCTCTTGGGCATATGGTGTTGTCCTGTGCAGGGCCAGGAATTAGGACTTCGATGATCCTTGTGGGTCCCTTCCAGCTCAGGATACTCTATGATTCAATGAAAAGCAAGTAAATTGTTGTAGAAATGCATTTTGAACATTGCTATTTTAAGCAATGAGGTACAAGCAAAAATGGAAAAACCCTCACACCCTCAGCACAAGAGCCCCATAGCTTGTTTAACAAAAAAGGAAAACAGACAAAAAACCCTGCTCCATACATGCAAGATGCATAGGACCTTACTCTGCTCTCAGTTATTCCTATGCAAATGAATAATGTCTCTACTAAAGGAAGTTTATTTATACAAGTATAGGCCAAATATAAAGAAAACCAGTGCAGGCCCAAAGGTTGTATTTGTGAATAGCTGTATTACAACATATGCATCTATGTATCTATGGTGTTGGATTTTAAAAAAACTGCCTCAAAATTGTTCCCTTCAGTGCAGCAGAGCATACATTGCTAAACTCAGCATGAATGTGCTAAGCACAGGTAATTCCCTGATGAGGTTTATTTGCACTTTTAACATCAATACAAAGTTGAAATTTAGCCTGCTCTGTACCTACAAGTAATACAACATGCACTGAATTAGTCTACGTGAAAGGAGGATTCATTTCCCTTTATTTTTATTAAAACAATGGGTTATCCAATAATGAGGCAGAGCAGCCAATGTTTTTCGTGTCAATGTTCAAAGCCATAAGAGGAGTTACATTTTATACGGAAACTTTTAGCTTTTGGAAAGAGAGTGGGGCTCAAATTAAGAACAATGAACACTTGAATTCCAAAGCTGGTTTTGCAATGAAAAAAATCTAGGTTTGAATTTTCCTACCTTTCATAATAAAGGTTTAGTTTCCCTAGTAAAAGTTTCCTCACATTAGGTTATCTCCCTTCTAAACATGAACTTGCATTTTTATTAGTGACATAGTTAAACTGAAAAAACATTTACTGATAACAGGATTCTGGCTTTGATGAACACATTGCTCATGACGAACACACTGACTACATGTTTTACATTTAATGCTCTCAAATTTAGAGAACAGCATTATCATTGCTTTGTTATAAGCCCACCAAATGTGAATCTAAGATCTTTCACACCAGATTAAGCATACATTTTACCAAGGGGAAAAAAAAAAAAATCACTGTGCCTTTCATATACCTCTTATGCATATAAATGTACACAGTAAATTGATCGAGGCACTCTCAAACGTATTATGTGTCCAATAAAATGTCACAGTAGATCTCTTCTTGAAGTAATCTACTGTAGTATGTATTGAACCTGATGGGTGTTTCACCCAGAGATTTTCAGACCATGCTAAGGTTTATCATTTGATAATCATGCTGATTATCATTTATAATATTTGGAGTGTTGAAAAATTCCAGGTTGCATTGGTTGTAGGGTGTAATTAAGGCAGCATTCATAAATTCAGAGCAATGCTGATAGTTTCCATAACTTTTAAAAATGGTTGGAAAAAATTCAAATCCAGACGTTACATAGCTGGGTCAGTTTAGTTTTCAGAGAAGATGGAGTGCTCTCCAGTGATTCACTGTGCAGTGCATAGCACTAAAAAAGAGAGGCAAATTAGCATGGATTTATCTTTTTTAGTGACTCCTTGGAAACTCTTGGGGTTAACATGGTCAATTATGAAGCCAAAACCAAGAAGTCAATCATGGATTAAAGTTGGTGAGACTATCCTATACATAATGCTGAATTTCTTCAGAAATACAGAATTGTCAGTGGTAGTGATACAAACCAGGTACTGTAAAAAGAATTAGGGTATATTTTTAAGAACAAAAAGAAAAGCACTATCTGGACAATTTTTGGCCAACTGTTTTTACAATATTCCAAGAACGTTGGCAGGCTATTCGTAGTATCTGTTTCCTGTAACTATTGCTACTAAAGAATGTTTTCTTGAATTGGAGACTATGATTGGCTTTTTTGGTAGGTGGGAAGG
This sequence comes from Pipra filicauda, assembly GCF_003945595.2. Lineage (NCBI taxonomy): Eukaryota > Metazoa > Chordata > Aves > Passeriformes > Pipridae > Pipra > Pipra filicauda. The sequence continues at coordinate 3,592,284 of NW_024104654.1, read as the reverse complement.
GGATAACATTCTATGCTGCCCTAGGTCTTCTGCATTGTAAACCTGTCTGATAAACAGTGCAAGAGAAAAATAGGTACACCTGTCAGACCTGTTTTTCCACAAATTATCAAGAGCCAGTGCTGAGTCTCACATGCTTTTCTCCTCACACTGCATCCATTACTGTGCTTTCCATGTCTCCAAGTTCTGTGCTGTACCCTCTGTAAATACTCTGCACTTTTTGAACTGAACAATTAACATTACCCAAGCTAAGAGATTTGGATTCCTTTCCTTTCACATGTTTCAAAAACAAATGAGCAATAAGAACAGAAAAAAAGATTCTTTCATTTTCTGGATAGGATTAAGCCACCTCAACATAGACCTCTTAATACTGGTGCTTCAGACAGGTGATGGTCATCAGCAGGTCCTGTGACATACCTGCCAGTCCCATACTGCCCTCCATGAGCCCAGAGCATCCATAAATGTAATCTACATACATTTCTCTCAGGCACCTAATTTATACCTGATACCAATCTTAAGGACACTGAATCCCACCTTCTGCCTACCTGAAAGCACCTGTCTATGGAGGTTAACTTACTTATTCAGGATACACGTGCATTTGTGAGAATCCAAAGGCTAGATTCCCAAATGATGTAAAATGGAAGTCACATACACATTCGTCCTTTGCGTCATCATAATTAGAGCATTGTGCTAAGCTTACCACATGAACTGAGTATATGAACACAGAAGTAATGATTATTAAATGCCTATAGGCATTGGAAGTACTTGAACAGGCAACTGAATAATTTGAATAAATAAGTATGACAAGACAGCTAGCTGCCTGTATTTTTGTTATCCTTGTTAGAAAATTTTGCAACCAGATGTTCTTATCCTTAATTTAACACTGGGGGGAAACACTGCTCTCATCTCTTAAGAAAGTTGCTTTATATGACAACAATTATTGAGCTTCAGTCCTCAACTTACTGCAAAAATCCCCATGCTTGGTTTTCTATTGCCTGGCTGCAACCTCAGAGCGGCAAAGTCAATTGGAAACAGAAAGTACAGAGATGTAGGCAGAAGTCAGATCACATAAATCAGGGATAAGCACACCAAAGCATAAGAGCTGTATATTTTTTAGTAACATATCAGATACACTCATTTCTGCATACCATTTGGATAACAGAGTTAAAATTCCCATGTCTGCTTTCCATATTTTTAAAAATACCTGTTGTGATTGACAGGAAACCATGAAAACAGAAAAAACGAATGAAAGGTCTCAAGCACCAACATTTCATGTGTGCTTTTGCAGCCTGTGCTGTGAGCTCATCTGAAGTGGTGACCACTAAGTGTGTGGAGCACTTAACAGCTCTCATTGCCAGACCTTGCTGACTCACTAAACCACCACTTCTTTAAAAGCATGTTTATCTATAAATTGCGTTTACTCAGAGTTTTTGAAACTCAAAAATTCAACTCTAGAAGAGAAATTATGATCCTGGTATTTTCTTCTTATCTTGTTTGTTTAACACCGCTCACATATTAAGATTTCCCTTTCAGGATCCACAAAGAAAAGCTTTCTAATATTGCCTTACAATTCATCTCTGGATTCTTAAGGCAGAAATTAGAATAATGCAGCATCAAGTGATGGACACTATATTCTCCCCTTCCCACTTGTCATCCATTTCTCTGCCATTTCTCTTGCCATTCTCTTGTCATCCATTTCTGGCCCTCCACTGCCAGACCTTGACACTGGACCACCTATTCCGACCCCCAACTCATTCTACAATATATAATACAAAAGCACTTCATATCAGGCACATTTCAAAAAACCAACATGTTGCAGTGAAGTACTGAGCACACTTTTCCCGCACACTGTGTTGGCCTGAAAGCTATCTTCCATGTTACTGTTTCCACAGAACCATTCCCAAAGGTCTTAAACTCTTACCTGATATTTCTGATCTCATCTTTGATCTTGCCGTGTTTTACTTCTCCAAGAATGACATGAAAGCAATATTCCTGTGTTCTTTTACATTTGAAATCAGCTATATTTCAAAGCTCTGATACCATCAGGACAACTTTATGTCATCTGCAGTGAAATATATCTGCTTGACAGATGTGAAACAGCTCTTTCATTTCACTAGTCAGTTTAAAGCCAGGTACATAAGTAATTGAATGAAATGGTATTTTGTAAGGATACCCAGGTACTTGCCTGTCAAATCTTCAAAAGCCAAAACCTTGTCACTGACCTTCTGCCTCAGGATGATGCTGAATGGTTTGCTTTCCTCAGAAATGGCTTTAGTGTACAGCGTTACTGCAGCCAGACACGGGAAATATAGGAATGGACATCAAAGAGAGGGTTTTATATTTGTATTTCATCCCAGCAGCCATACTGGTAGCTTTCCATGTAGGTTCCCTTGCAACCAGCATGGCCAGTCAAGAGTGGGAAAGCAGCAGCAATTAATGTATCAATCAGCTCTGTGGATGGAAAGGTTTGATTTTGCACCCCTCTTGGTAAGTGACTCCCTAAGCAAGGGAACCTCAACTTAATACCCTAAAGCACCTCAACAATAGTGATATGCAAGTGCTCAGGCTAAGAAGCACATCAAAAGGACTTGCATTTCCAGGACCTGCTGCTCTTTCTGCTTTTTGTTTGTATTTCAATGAGTTTTGTATTTTCAAAAATCAAGGGGAGAAATCAAGAGAACAGCAGAAGGACAACGATGAAGAAATGCTAAGGGAGAGATCAGCCAGAGAAAGGAATGGAACACAGCTGTTAAGCCAAGCCAAAAATCTTCTCAGACTTCGTTGAGCTTTATTACTCTGATGACTTAAAATTCACCTCTTGAAAAATATTAGGAGGGCCTTATCAAGCAAGAGGGGAAATATATTCACCTCTGTTTCCCCTGCAATCACTAAACCACAAGGCTTCTGTTATACTACCTCTCCAGCTATATGAAATTGTCCCAATATGGGTGCACATTTTAGTCATCAAAGCAGCTGAAAACAGTTCCTGGGCCTGTCTCTCCACAAACAACAAGCCACTGCATGAAGGTAAGCACCACCCTAAACCCCGCAGCGTCTCTCAGGAGTAAAGCCCATGATGGCAGTTACCTGAGTATCCTTCCCACAAAACCCCAAAATCCATATTTCAACCCAGAACCTGAAGAAAAGCTGATAAAATTTAATGTTTCAGAGATGCAACACTTTGGATACCCTGGGTATAAGAGTGACAGGTGTCAAGATGAACTTCTAAGTGTATGAGGGGTTTTAGTATACCAACATTGGGATGCTAGGAAAGGAGACAGCAATGTTCTTCTCAAGCATTTATCGTTGTTTAATTAACTTAAGTTAATTAATGCATTAATCTTAATGCATGCCTCTGCAAGTTGTGTCCAGATGTTCTGTATGCTAAGCTGGAGCACCACCTCTTCCTTCTGGTGTTTGGATAGTATCAGGGAATAAAAGTTATGAAGAGCCCCAGTGCCTCACTGCTGCAAAATCCATTTATGTAAGGCTTACAATATCTATTCCTCAGGTGTTAAAATTTCATTGAAATAAAACAGATACAGTAACAAAGGTATAACTGACAGTCATATTCACAATGCGCTTTTTGATTCAACTGTATAAATATTTACTCAGTACAATCTTTCAGAAGATACGCTTAGAAAGTAGTTCATGTTCAAATCCCTGTTTCATTATGATGCTAAAAGAATATTCTCCGTACACCACACATCCAAGCAGAAAGTAAAGGTAGATATTAAATTTGTCCAGTGCTCTGGGAAACAATCAGGAATGCACCATATGCACAACTGTGCAACAGTGCAGAAGTGCACTTAAATTGAAAGATTTATTCCCTTGTGGAGCTTCTCTTTCATGAGCATCACTCCATACCACAGACTGATCAGCACTCCTGAGCCTCACAGCAGAACAACAAAACAACTCATCTTTCTTTGTGCAAAGCTAAGGAGGGAATTAAAGATCTCTCCTCTCTCCCTTGCATCCCCAGGATACCAAAACTGGTATCTCTTCGGTTTCCAGGCAATTTGGCTGGTTTTATACAGTTTTGGAGGGGAAGTTCCTTAAAGCTGCTAGTAAAGCAAACTCACCAGGGAAACTAAAACCAAATTGAGCTCTTCCCACTGCTGCAGGACTACAAGATTACTTCTGTCATTTTACCTCCTCCTTAAGTCTTAAATTTGTTCCCAACTTCTATGCAGTATAAGCACAGAAGGGTAACTGAGGTACAGGGCTGCATCTTGTAACATATTTTTCAGTGCTCAGGTGTTGATGGAACTGATCTTAGTCATGGATATCAGGAGACACAAAAGCTCTTTTGCCTCAGTACAGCCTGCAGAAAGAACTGAACACGGACTAAGACGGCGAAGAGAATATCTGACCCCACATTCTCAGAGCAGACTTGCACTGTATGTATCATACAGAGATATCTGGCTAATAAAATTCCTCCCTATGGTAAAATGATTCAGCTATCTCTGGCCAGAGGTCCCAGAGATGTTCACTTGTCTTCAACCCCTTGCACAGCTGCTCAGTGGGAAAGCATAATTTAGCCATACATTTAATGCAGAACTTAATTTACCTGTCAGACTACAGTAAATGAAGCAAAGACAAACAGTGTTACAATGGGCTAGAAGCAGGACTTGCACACTAATTTTCAAATGGAGAAAAGAATCATAGAAGGTAATCGTGAAGCTGTTAAGCATTTTCTGAACAATTCAGGGAAACCCCCAGCAATTGCCACGCTCAATAAGAAACCCACTAGAAAAGTAATTTAAAAAATTATTTATATTCCTTTTGCACAGTAACGAATATTATTGTCATCTCCAACAGCATGTAAAAAACCTTCCTAAAAACATGATGTGTGGGATAACTCTTGCAGTAGAATAATCTGTACTGAAATTTTAACAACCAACAGCTAATTCAGAAACAGCACAGGAAAAATGGAACAAGTCAGTGGAAAGTATTTGTTCTCTAAGAGTCTAACATCATGCACAAAAGCTGATGAAACCCTGACAGAGCCAGATACACACACACACTGACCATTACAGGACTTACTTAATAGCAAAACATTACTTACCCACTGTCTCCTGTAACTGATATAACTATCTGCCTAATTCTAAATGTTGCAATTTTCCTATCTGTCAACCTCATTCATGGCTGCTAAACTGTAGAAAGAAATAGAAAACCTAATATATATATACACACACACACAGACTTATATTGATAAAAGCGATGAACACTGTGGAAATTGCTGTACCAGATGATTACTTGATACTCAACTGACCAAACCACTGAGTTCAAGTTCCTCACGTGCTTCTAAGCAACAGCACATGATAAAAATCCCTTCCTGATACTTCTTAAATTCAAGACTATATTCTGCAGCATGAGAACTACACTCCTGTCTAAGCAGGCTGAAATGCAATGTATTAATGGCAATAACAGTATTCAGCTCTCTCTAAAATCCAGTTTCACTACTTGACATCTTCAGGCAATTAATTTGCAAAAGACAGTTAGTTACCTTTTAATTATGAAATCAAATAACCTGACTGATTTTATCATTTCACTGGCACTGTAGGGCAAAATTATGTCTTCTCTTTCCAAAAAACAAGGCAAACTAATTTCAATTCCAGCTAATCTACACTTTGTAACTTGGAAACAACAGTTATAATTTTGCCTGGTTTACTATTTGTCTATAGAGTTTTTCCCAATTCTATCAAACTTTTCATTTAAATTAGCCCCAAATTCAAGTTTTTATAAATATAAGGTCTACTTGAAATGTTTCCATGAATACAAAGATGCTTTCAATAAGAATATTTGTACAGAAGAAATTAACTTTGTCCCTGACATCTCATATCCCAGGCTTCACTGTACTGAAACCTTCATTTTTCCTTTTACAAATGTTACAAGATTACAGTCAACTAAATGTGAGGAGAGAAACTGAATTTTAAGTTCTTAAATATGGAAGAAAAAACCCATCATTTTAGCTCAATCCATTTGGATGAGTTCTGCTTTTTATAAGAGAGAATTTGAGCAGTAAGCACCAGTAAGACCCATCCATTTAGTTACTCTTACCTCAATAATATACAAAACCACATTTTTGTAGAAGCAATACAGAATGCATTTGGTAACTCGATTGTAACTCCAAGCACCATGGACCAACAACAGCTTCTCCAAGTAGGCAAACTGAAAGACAGAAAAGAAGTATTCACATATACGAAGAATTGTTAAAAAAAAAATTGGAATAAAGTAAATCCCTGCCCTCAGGAAAAAAAATCCTCAAATCAGATATGAAAGCTATTCAAGTGCAAACTTAAATAGCTTAGCAGTACATGCAAAAAACAACACGTAAACAGGTAGCATCCTTTCTGTAAGAAAACTTCTGAATGTTTTAAAGTGTTCTTCACTGGCTTGTATCAGCAAAAAGTCTTCGACTGGTATTCCATTCCTATAGTTCAACGGCTTACAAGGTTCAGAATCTCTTCTCTGTGTTAAAAGAACAGTCTAATAATTAGAACTGTCTTGAAATGATATAAAGTGCACAAGGGGGAACAAAAGTGGAAAAAAGATGCATAGAGTCATTTACAGAGAATAGATATTTACATTAGCATTTTCAGCATACAAAATGTATGTGATCATGTGTTATAGAAAGCACCTAAAATATTGTATAAGGGGCATATATATATATATGTAGAAAGGGGCATTTGCCAAAAACGGCAAGTAAATAAGTCTTGTACAAATGTGTACCTTTTAATGCTAGTTTGAACTACAGATACAGTTCAAACTCAACCTTTTTGAAAATGGAACTTTTATAGAACCAGTCTCATAATCCAGCCTGGGAAATGTATAATTTTCTACTGATGGTTTTGTTAGTCAATTTTTTTATGGCCTGAAGCATTCCTCCTTTGTCCAGCTCCCCAGTTGAAACTGGTGACTGTGTTTATTGTTTAGCACGTGTGTACCTGAAGGCATCTGGGACACTAAGGTGGGACCATTATTTTGCTTTGCTTCCTTTTCCACAAAGTGACTTCACAGGAAAAACTTGTCTGCCTAAATTTAGATTCTATATCATTTATTTTAACTAAAACTTATTTGAAACTGAAAGCTAAAGTAATGAGTTAGGACTGTCAAGAGAGAGCTCTGGTCCCATGCTTTCCAGCACTGAAATCACTGAACCACAAATCCTGTAAGGGCAGCCCCTCTCCCATGCATCAGCAACTCAGATTTGTTAGGATATGCCAGTAAAGAAGGAGAGAAAACAAAAATGAACCAAGCTTCATGGTTCAGTCTCTGCCCAACTTGAGCCAGGGCTGAAACTGGGAGACTCACAAGGGAGCAGCTGACCCATTAGACATCTAATACCTCAAGTTAATATGCAGGACAGCAACAACTTTCCTCATCAAAATCACTAACAAAACACATCAGAGGTGATGGGAAACTTGCCACTATGTCTTTAAAAGTCACTCCAAACCTCTTGTAGAGAGTAGCTGGACACACCCTGAAAACTTGTCTCCGCTGAAACTAAGGATTGGCCATTTTGGATGTAGTCTTCTCTGGAGCTCTCATGAAAATGAGTGCACTGCAGAACACAGCAAGGAAGGTACTCACAGCCTAAATAACGTGCTGAGCTTGCTCACACTGGTGAAGAGTTCCACTACGACATGGCAAAGAATTAAATTTGTTTTGACACTGAAATTATGCAAATGCACAGCTACTGGCACAGAGCAACAGTACAGACAAGGGCTCTACTACAACACTGCCCTTGTTTGGACACTCCTGTATTTAGAGAGTTTTAAATCAGCAGGAAACATTACGACCATCTGGCCAGCCTTCCTGTGAAACAGTTTGTGTAAGCTTTCACAGTCATCTCTATATCGACCCTAGCATAACTTCTTTCATACAGAGATTATCTTCTAGAAAGATACCTCCATCTTGACTGAAGGGTGTGCTGATGGCATGCTGGGGGGGTTTAAGACAGTGAAAATGCATCCTCAATACAAGCCAATTTTTCCAAAGAAGAAAACTGAAACAAGAACATTTGTTGAAAAAGGCAGCTTTCCTAATTAAGAAAAGGGAACAGTCCCTAGACACCAGATGTTCTCTGGATTAAGATGATAAAGCTAGTTACTGAGGAAAAAAGTTATTAAAGTCTATTACCGTCTCACTAAACAGTTAGATCATTTGATTTGGGAATTCTCTAAATAGAGATCACTGGTACAATTTCATTTAAAGGGAAAAGGATGATTCAAACAGATGCTCCTTGCACCTGTGGAAGCTATTTGGAGCGGAGTCAGACCTAAGTTGGCTTTTTATTTTTGTTTGGTTTATGCTTTGATTCTCCCTGGAATCCCGAATGAGCCTATATAGAGACTTTCTCTTCTATAAGTGCCTACTTCTGGCACCACTGCATTTGAAATACCATTTGAACATGAGATGCTACATTAGAGTGGTCGTCTTAAATTACTCAATAAGAACATACTCTGCCTTCAAGGCATGCACATACAGTAACACTTTAGTGGGAGTTATATGTCTTTGCTGAAAGAAACATACTCCACGGAGATCGAGTTTTTCTTTTGAACACTTCTTTTTTTAAGCCCACATTACCATACAGTATTAGTCTCCCTTACAAGAGGGATTTCTTTATATGTTTTCTAATCAGCAAAGCACTTCTACACAATCACAGAAAATACAGTTCCACAGTGTTTTAGTGATTTTTGAAAGGTACAATTCTGTGCTGGTGGGACCAGTTTTTATTTCATATTGAACTAAAAAGATTAATTCCTATGTTCAGTATCTCACTAACTGGACTTTAAACCAAAAGCAACTTCCACATTCTAACACTAAACCAAAATACAGGGGTTTTTGTTAATGCAGAAGCAACACATGAACATGGAATTACTTCTCCAGATTTAATGCTACTGCAACACAAAAGTAATTCAGTGTGTAGGGTCTTCCATGGATAACTCTCACTGCTTATGCTTAGTTATTAAAATAAAAGTAATAAATTATCTGAGGAAGTCAAAGTAAAGAACTTTCAATTAAATTATACAGCAGAAGCAACATATAATCCTCAGAAATTAAAAATGAAAAAGTCATTACAAGATACCATGGACAATGATTTTGGCAGTCCCTATAATGCTATACATTTGAAATAGGCAACTCTTTATGACAGAGTAAGTACTTGACAGAACTGCCTAAAATTCTCAAGATAAATTTGGTGAAAGGTCTCAGTTATTCAAACCTGATACTGCGTGTGCTTCATCTGACTGCAGCACAGAGCAGCAATTCGAGAGTGTCACTTTGCTTCTCAGCAGGGTTAACACAATAAACAGTTATGTGTGCAAACAGCACTTATCCAAACCTTTTTAAAACATCACCTGCTACTGAAACTATCAAAAGATGGTAGTATTTCATGTCACTTGGTAGAACAAATCTGCCTACACCCTGCCAGAAGGGAATATTAGCTGAAGTTCACAGATCACTGAAGAGACAGTGGATTGATCTCTCTTCCATCAGCTCCATCTGTTTTTGCCCTTCATCAGTCTCAAACACATACACAGAGCACTTCAGCTGTAAATAGTATTAAGAGGATGTCCAGCAACTGAAGCATCTCCTTCCTTTCTTCTGGTTTTTTTTAAAGTCTTTATTCTACATCTTGGTTTTTCAGTAATACAATAAAAAAGGCAAAAAGGCTTTTAACTCTCCTTTTTAGCTCAAGTAATCAGTGCTGAATTGGATGGAATAGTTTGGGAGCACTCACTCAAATAACAATCAAAATAACATACGTAAAATGAAAACACTGTACAGCCCTCTAGAACTGTGACCAATTCTTGGATGCATCACAGGAGTGAGTGGAATAAAAATAAAGGAGGAGACACCTCTAAGAACTGCCAAACAGCCAAACTCTTACACACCTGGTTATAAGCCCTACTCGTAGTAAGAGAAAAGAGCTTGCAACAAGACAGATAAGTTACTTAAAAGCATATTAACACAAGCACCACAGAAAGTGCTTCCCCCAATTACTCAAGAACCAAGATACTGCACAGCTATTAGGAGGAAGCTAAAACTTTGAAGAGAGGTAGAGCTTTGCCCTGAAGAATGCAAACCAATAACAAATTCCCAAAATATACCCAAAATATGTTTTAGACAGGTGCCTGGAAAAGGAAACAAGCAGAGATGCTTCTAGTTCGAAGGGGAGAAGAAGCCATCAAGCTCTACATTGCTGCACAGTGCATTTCTGACAAGATGATATGGCAGTTGCTCTTTTTTGCATCTGACCTGTGCAATGGCATAATCCGAGCAATTGGTTGCCTGCATGCCCTCATTGCCACTGATCCCCACTCCAACGTGAGCTGTCTGGATCATTCCTACGTCATTGGCACCATCCCCAATGGCAAGTGTTATGGCATTGACGTGTTTCTTGACCATGTCTACTATTTCGGACTTCTGTAGAGGAGATACTCTGAAAAGGAAAGAAAAAGGTGTCAGTTTCTCACATGCTAAGCTATGTGCCTTTCCCAAAAGGACAGCTGTAATCTACATTAAGAAATAATCAAAGGGCAGTTGCTGGGAAGTTTCTTTATTCAACAACTAACTACGCTTCAGAACTCGTGCCAAACTATTTCAGAAGGAAAAAGTAGCTTTAAAATAGTTTCACATTCCACTTGCTCGTATTTGATGCAAAAGAGACCAAACTGATACTAAAGATTTCAAAGTTTTGTTTTCCTTCCACAGTACCTCCTAATACTCTTTGACATACACCAGTGATGCTATATTGCAACACTGGAGAAGTGAGTTTCATCTTCAGCTATGACAGTTTCCAGATTAACGGTGCAGGCTTCCCTGTCTGCTATCAGCACTGCATCACTATCCAGGAGAAGAAAGACTACTAATACATACAGAGACATTTTCAATGGTTTGGTGAAAGGTACCGCAGGCTTACCTTATTATTAAACCAGTTCTGTTTAATCTCTTTATCAGTGATCTCAGTAAGGGGATCGAGGACACCCTCAGTCAGTTTGCAGACAACACCAAGTTCGGTGAGAGTGTTGATCTACTCAAAGGCAGGAAGGCTCTGCAGAGGGTTCTGGACAGGTTGGATTGATGGGTTGAGGCCAATTGTATGAGGCTCAACAAGGTCAAGCACTTTGTCCTGCACTTGGGCCACAACACCCCCTGCAGTGCTGCAAGCTGGGGGAAGAGTGCTGGAAAGCTGTCCAGCAAAAAAGGACTGGGGGTATTGGTTGACAATGGCTGAATAGGAGCAGCAGTGTGTCCAAGGGGACAAGGAGGCCAATGGCATCCTGGTTTGTACCACCAATAGTGTGGCCAGCAGGACCAGGGCAGTGATGGTTTCCCTGTACCCACCACTGGTGAGGCCACACCTTGAGTCCTGTGTTCAGTTTTGGGCTCCTCACCATGAAGACATTGAGGTGCTGGATAAAGTCCAGAGAAGGGCAATGAAGCTGGTGAAGGGGCTGGAGCACAAGTCTTAGAAGGAGTAGCTGGGGGAGCTGTGGTTTTTCAGCCTGGAGAAAAGGAGGTTTGTGGCAGGGTAACACACCCTGTCACTCTCTACAGTCATCACCAAGATGGTAGCAAGGTGGAGGTCTCCTGCACCAGGTAAAAAGTGATAATGACAGGAGGAAATGGCCTCAAGTTGTGTCAGGGAAGGTTTAGTTTGGATATTAGGAAAAATTTCTTCAGGGAAAGGGTTGACAAGCAAATGGTGGAGTCACCATCCCTGGAAGTATTTAAAAAGCACGTAGATGTGGCACTTAGAGCCATGGCTTAGTGGTGGACTTGTCAGTGTTACGATGATCTTGAAGGTCTCTTCTAACCTAAATGATTCTATTCCCTCCTCCAGCTTAGCTTCCCATTTGCCAGGCCATCTTTCCAATCTCATACTATGCACACAGAATCTATCAGAAAGCATAAGGCCACCTCCTAATCTCACACAGGTCTTGTGTGCTGGTGCAACTCTGACTTCAGTGATGATGTTACTCAATTCCAACTCAAAAACAAAAGGCTGACTCCATGACATCTGAATATTCTTATCAAATTCATTGGCAGTTACTTTAACCTGATCCTTCTCTCATTTTATATCAGTTTCAAGTCAACAAAAATTCACGGAATTCAAAAGAGTTGAGCTAGTCTAAACCACGCAAAAGTGGAAAAATACTCAGGACTAGATTTCTAAATTAAATAAGACACCCAAAATGCCCTTTTGTCATGGACAAGGTGGATCAGGTTACCAAATCATGAGGTATCGTGGAAATACCTATGCATAGATTAAACATTTCCATTCTAACCCTATCTGTACAAACAACTCTAATTCCTTTCCCCATCACTTTTACTTATAGTTCCAAATCATTTTATATTTCCTTAAATAAAGCTTTAGACAAAACTTCTCCACATCTCAAGTCAGTCACATATCACTCCAGAAAAAGAATGTAACTGATATCTAAAAGCTTTACTATTAAAATAAGGGGAGAACGGGGAGCTTGGGGAATAGGGGAGACAGAGGGTTTTTTACACGGCATTTTTTCTAGAGGCTATTTCCTGTGCGAGCAACTTACACAGTCCTTTAATACACCCAACTGGATTACTGCTGATCAAAAAAAGCAGAGCTATCTTGTTTAGCATTATGTTTTATGGCCTTGATTTTGTTTAGTAAATACCTAAATACATATTTTATTAGTAAATCACTCTTAAAATAACTTGATGGGTAATTTGGGGAAAAAGAAATTTGCTGGGCTGAAACTTCATATGTGAATTAAACCACCTGAGAAGCCTAGCAGCTGTCCTGTTCCTAAAAGCCGAATACAGGAAAAAGTTGACTGAGCCATAAAATTCACTTAATACCATTGGATAGATTTAGGAAGAACTCTGCTACCTGGCAGTGAAAACACTACTGGGCACTATAGAGGCCCAGTTAAATTACTAACACAAAACCCCAACGCACTTACCAACCTAGGGTGCATGAAAGGTGTTGGTTTGTAATTATAAAGAGTTCTATCATCCACACACTCTCCTCCCTCTCCCCCCAGTATTCACACAATAAAATACTGAAGTATGGAGCAAGGAGTCAAAGGGACTTCGAGCCACAAAACGTGCACTCCAGAGGGACATGGAGCCAGTTCTGCAAGGTTTGGATTGATAAGCACACAGACCCTCCTTACCAGCCCCAGGGACACCTCCAGTGCACAGGACCATATACATTTGGCAGTCCCCTCTTGCAATTATTCTTCACAGCAGAGTATTACGCATATCTGCTAACATCCTTTTCAGACATACACATCTCTCGGAAGCTCAGTTTCTGTTCACTCCTCAGTTATGTAGCAACAGAAATAGCTAAGAAGCTCCCTAGTTTCAAAAATGCTTAAAGGAGCATGGGAAGGAAAAAGGAACATGAACAGAACGTGAACAGCATCTCTGATTCTGTAGTTTAAACAGACACTTCAGACATGACCAAAATATGGCAGAGATGCTGAAGCTTGTTCCAGTGCAGTTTAGCTGGGACAGGTCAAGCAAGCTAACACAGCCTGTATTCACTCCTGTGCCTGCACTGTAGTTTTTAAGTGAACTTTGCCATTAATGACAATTGTGACAATGATTACTTGGCAAGTCAATGGAATGTCTCTATAGAAATGCATTTATCAACTACTACATAATGTACACAGAGTATGCTTTAACTGTCTTGACCAAATTAAATTTAATTATACCCACAGTTATATAACACTCAGTTAATGTTTAACATCCCTATTTGCCTAGTAAGACTAAACAAACTACCAGAAACACTACATATGCATTTTAAATGCCACAAATATTTATGCACTTGGTTTAAGAAGATGAAATCTAAGACAAGACTTCAGCACAAAGTGTTACTTCATTATAGTTGTTTCTTCTAAAAAGCAGCTTTTGAGTAAGCATCCTCTTTGACACTTTCCCCATCAAATACAGCCCACAACTCCAGAGAATACATTAACTACAGAAGTTGCAAATTGAGATGGCTACTGATTTCCTGAGGGGTTTTACACCCCTCCTCCTTCAACTCACTCTCTCAGCCTCCAAACCTCTTCTGCTCCTAATAATCTGTTTGGTACCAACGCACTGCATTAGATAACATTAATCCCCTTAGCCAGATGATCAGAGCTGTGGTTCAATTCTCCACATTTGGTAAGTTGTCTACATGAATGACTGAAGATTATAGCACAGGATACTATTAAAGTGCAGCTTCCCCCAGGTGATATCTTGGAAGGGGAGGAGGAATAGCCAAGTTCACAAAGATTGCAGACAAATGTATAAGTTCAAAGTAAAAAGTGCACGAAAAGAACTAACTATTTGGAAAAAAAAATTCTGCAGTGACAGGCAACTATTGGTACTTATCATTTGATGGAACATCCCTGGTTTTCACAGCAGAGCTCACTGTAGCAATATCAGGATATATGCCTTGCCTTGATATACACTCAAGTATGAATTAAGCTGTGAATAAAACATCAGTTGCATTCAAATCATCTGCTTATTCATGTACTCATTCACTGATCAGACAGCAATGCTTCTTATAAAGGTTCTTCAAGTGCAACTCAAGAGTTCACTGGAAATATTTGTTTATACTGAAGTTATTTTTATTACCTCTGCTGAAAAATATGTTTCCCAACAGATACAATCGACTTCTTGTAGACTGGTTGTCTCTTTTACACATACTCCAGGGAAAAAAAAGTCAAGTTTCAAGAACCACAACTGTAGCTGCCAGATTGAGTCTTCAGATTCTTGCTCAAACTGCTTCCCTGACAATCTGAATTTAACCTACTCAGGCTGCAGAGAGCCTGAGCTCAAGACTTCACCTTTATAAAGCGTTTAGCATTCAACATCTAGCTTTGCAATATAAAGTGTTCACGGATGATGGAAGGGATATATGAAGCTAAGTGTCAGCCATACAACAGTTCTGGTCCTCGCCCACCTCTGGGACTTTCTTCCAGTAGCCTTGCTCTTGAAAGAGTAAAAGCTAATACAGAAAAATAGAAGGTTCTCTTTGGACTCAAACCTGCTTAGTCTTTATCAGCACCTTTAACAGATTAAGACAGAAAGGAGCTTCCATCCTGAAGGGATGACTAATGCCTTCATACCACATCGTTTCATCTGGAATGGGACAGGTGGAAGCAAGAGAGGGCACAAAGAAGTATACCTTGTGAAGAAACTGGGAAAGAAGTACAGCCCAGAGACGGGGATTCTCAGGAAGATATGGACCTAACTATCCTTAGATCACTTAAATTCATACGGAAACAGTGGAAGGCGGCAAGGGGGCAAGTACTTTTCAGATAACGAAGTACTATATTGTTACTCTCAGTAAATACTTAAACGTCCCTCTTGAACTTAGAGGAAGCTCATGAAGAAACAGCACAGGGCACAGCACAGAGCAGTAACACAGATGGTTTCCACAGAGGATGTTTTAAGTGGCTTCCCACTGACTTCTGCAGAGCAGCGCCAAATGGCTTTAAACATTTAGTCTGCATTTACTTCTTGAGTACAAATGTTTATGAGCAAACTTCTTACCTGATATGTTTTGCCTGTTCAGAACAATTCTACTTAGACGGTTTAGTCTTAGGTAGTCCTGTAAGGAGCAAGGAGCTGGACTCTATCATCGTTATGGGTCCCTTCAAACTTGAGATATTCTGTGATTTGACTCAGCATTTTGCTGGGAGGTTTGGTCAGCCTTACTTTATTTTTTTAAGAGAGTTTAAACAAGATGAAAATCTTCCAATTTTTTTCATCATGAATACTTTATGGGACAACCAGAGTAATTAATAAATTCGGTCATAATACAGTGAAAGATTTCACCAAGAAAAAAACCAAACAAACCAAAACAAAACCAACAGCCCACCCCCTAAACCAACAGTGAAGTGATATTTTAAAAATAAGTATCAAACATTCTATTTAGAAACTCATTTCGGTACCAAAATTTTTTGAAACCCAAAAAGTAAGTAGAAGCAAAACATGCAAACATCCATTTTAACCCAGCAAAGCAATGCAATAGAGCTTTAATTTTTAAAGTACTTCAACTGATTTAAAACAATCAACTCCTTTACCACATACTTTCTGCAATCTGGCAAGGCAGCTATCCCTCTTATTCCCAGACTATATCTAATACACCAAGACAGATGCAGTCACACACGAGATGGGAAGGATGCAATCAGCACAAATAGCCCTATATCACATTGGTCAGCTACACACCACATGATACTGTCAAGCAAGAAGTGATGAACAGTTTCTTAATTCTGTTCCTTTGTGTATCTGTATTTATTGCAGTTACAGACACATGACAGCAACTGAAAATAATACTTTTCACACAAGGTCCTTAAACTACAGCTGCTTAAACTGCAGACATTTTGAAGTATACAGAACTAAACCACAGATCAGAAATAGAAATGCAGTATTTTGGAAAATAATTAGTTTTATTTATTGCATTCAAGTCTAAAGGACCAAATGAAGACAGGGTTCTGATAAAGAACTAGCAACTGCAACTATCAACTCTTTATAAAAAGAGACATGATCAATAAAGAACAAAACAAGTGAACTCTATTAGAATCCTTTTATCCGTAAGATATAGGCACAAAAAAGAGTAGGTTATAAGAGATCAGTTTATATCTAGCCCATCTTACAAGGACCATGAAGAGACAAGCTCTTCCACACCTAAGCAAGGCACAGTTTGACACTTAGTCTCAGCCACGTCCTCTGTTCTGTCTACATGTATTGGTTTTTTGGGGGACTTGTTTGTGTCCTCTCCACAAAAAAAAAAAAAAGAGACTAAAACATTTCTGTTGAAGACTGCATACATTCAACACCCCCAATTCAATACAAAATTAAAAATTAAGACATTCTCACCCATATTTTAAATTTTTAATGTTTATTTGTGCAAAGAGGAAGGCAAAAAAGGAAGCTGTTTCAAGTGCTACCTTCTTCAGCTTCCATGCTGTAATAGGTACAAACAAAGGCATTAATGTCTTTAACATGAAACGTGAATTTGATACTCTACTTCCTTGAAATGCCTTGTTAATGCAACACAAAAGGCCCTTAAGAGTCTACTCTTTATTGCAGTGAACATGATTTTACCCTATTCCATCAACAAATACACTAGTACTTCAAAAAGCTCAGTGACCTCATCTTCAGAAAAGGCAGATAAGAGACAGCCCAGAAAGCTGACAGCTATCAATACTGTCGCATAAGTGTATGCATTGGTTCCCAGAAAAATAAGCAAGATAAATTAACACACCACGAACAGTAATGCTCAGAAAGAAAGAAATGTTACAATGGCATCACATTTAGCAGTTCTTAAATACAGTGATTTATCCTGACATACACCAGGATGCAGATCTCAACCATGTGTCATCCAAACAAGGGTTAGGCTTGAATTGCAGTCATCATGCTCTTCAGATATCTTGGATAGACTTCTGTGAAACCCACACAGAAGAAAAGTGAACAAAAGCACAAACACATCCCACTGACTCAAAATGTGCATCACATCGAATGCTTTATATTTACTAATTGCTCTGAAATTCCTTCCCCTGCTGACAGCTTTCACAGGGGGTGGCTCTGGTGCAGTACAGAGAGCCAGCACAACTCCGGAGACAGCACTGAGTGAAATGATGGATAATTTAACGTCCGTAAAAAAGCACCAAGGGCACTTGATGCATCCAACTACATTTATGTGTTTTCAATGGAGACATCTCTATCTTCACTTATCATGCCACTTTTTTTTTTAATAGTCAATGGAAAGAAACAGACAGTTCTAGAGTGCAATTCATCTGGCTTTACACATGTACTTTCAGGTTGTAGTTCATCTCCTCTTAAAAATGCCCTTTTCAATAACTCATTTGCCATTCACAGTTACCACTGAAATGATCTCCAGAGGGCAAGGGTTAGGAAATAGTCTCTTTATAAGCAGGATTCAATGTATTAAACAGTGTGATATAATACACAACACTTCAGTGAACACAAGGTTAAATTTCAAGTCAGCATCTTCTTCCTCTTTGATATCCCTCCCTGCATGTTTCTGTCTTGACTGCCCTTCCTCCAGCCTGCTTTACAGAGCAATGGTTAAATAGAGAAAATCTAGTTTGGAAAACAAGTTATTTGCAAAGTGATGAGTTGGCATAAGCACAGTGTTGAATGAGAGACTATTTTGCATTTTTAACTATAATGGTCACTAGTGGCAACACATATAATACATTTTTAAAGTGAAATTAACGTATCAAATTGATTTTGGGCTTCCGTCACCCCAAGCTGATTAGGGCACATTCATTTCCATGCTAATCAGCCTGAGCAGCTCTCACACAACACAGAAATTGGCCTTTTTCTAAAGACAGAGTAAAAAAATTTCAATCAGCAAAACATACATATTAGTGCCTTTATAACCTTGAAGGCATGCACAGAGAGCAAGCACACGTGTTTCACAGAGCAGAGCAGTTTACAGAATTTTGCAATACACGGTGAGATTAAGTGACAATTAACACTATGTCCATTAATAAGCACATCAGCCCATTTATCAAGGCTCTGCCCTGCAGTAAAGCCAAAAGACCCAATGGAATCATGCAGAGCGAAACTCTGCATGATTTATTTTTCACCCCTTCTATGAAATGTTTCCTGGAATTTAATGTAAGAATACATATAAGCGATCAACTTGCAATTACATGTTACTGTTAAAAAGCCTAGGATTTCTGAATTACATGCTCCTGGAACAGATAAACAGACACAATCTGGAGCAGGGTATCTTAGTCAGTAATTATGGTCACAGGGCTGCAATCATGTGGAGGACCCACTATTCAAAGTGAAAGTACCTCATTGGTAAAAACATGAAATTTTCAATTTCAGAGTTACCAGTATACCTGAAAAATCAGGGTCATCATGTATCAGGGAAGAAAGGTGGGGTCCCAAAATTTTCATTACAACAACACCAAAATGCAAGTTATTTCCCATCCTTCCCTGAAGTTCAGTCTATTTAACAAGAACAAAACGCCTACAAGCAAAGTCCCTAAATCATTAACACTTAAAAAAAACAAAACCCTGAACTTCTACTTTCCATAATCTCTCCACAGCTGGGGAAGCTGAGTACCAGGGTGTTCCTACTAAGATTAGAAATAAAAATTCAGAAACAATTTTTATATAAAAAAGACAATGACAACTGAAAGTCTGACTGGGATCAGTTCAGTCTTGGTCAACTATTAAATCTGTGCTCTGTCCAAAGCCAGGTTAGGTATTAACTTACAGGAGAACATTCACAGCATTCTCACAACTCCCAAACACAAGATGGAAAAAAAGGATCTTGACATTAACCTCTAACGTCAGATTCAATACAAGCAATACTGCTCTAGAATATTACTGCTTTCTTTTTCCTCCTTCCCCTCCTCATGTTTTTCTTAACTAAGTCAGTTATACACTAAGTTCATGATTAAATCAAAGCATTAAAGTACAGCATATAGGGGTAAGGGGGTGCTTTTGTACTCATCAGCCACCACCTCTACTATAAGTTAATATGACCAAATTTACATCAAGAAGATATATTAACAGTATCTCTGCACATAGCCAGCCACTAACATGGCCATATTCTAGGGCACCTGTAACCCTCAAACATGGTTCAACATATCCATATCTTGTTTGAGGTGTGGAAATGTCCTGTGGCTTATGAAAACAACTTTGATTAATAGTAGCTGCCTCTGTAAAACAGAGGCAAAACAGAAAAACAGCAGAGTGAACACAACTATATTGGTCCCCTGCACCTCTGTTTGTCAAGCACCTTTCAAGTGTGAGGACTCTGTTGCAGAGAAGAGCACATGAACTAAAGCCATATACGCTGTCACATGAAGCCTAAGTACACCACTTGCTGTAACAATGTTGGCAACTGTTGGGCAAGAAGAGGCCAACCTAGTCCGGTCTCACCTCTGCCAAGCTGCTTGAGCGGACTGTCCCCAGAAGTTTGTGCAAGCATTTTGGTGCAGTCCAGGTAGAGTCAGAGAGTACTTCAACAGCACAGTACTTACACACAGTCCAGTGTTCATGCTTGCTTCTTACTGCTCTTATTAACAGTGTATATATGCACAGCCTGAAGTGCCTTCCACACAAGGAGAAGCCTCACAAAACACAATTTCCTCTGTTTTCCCAAACTTTCACTGATTTTAGAATTATGCCTTGTCATAGTTTGAAATTGGCCCCCCCCCCGAGAGTTCAGGGGCTCAGAGGTGATTGGGTGCCAGGGCAGTGTTCCCTGGAGAGCCAATCGCCACTCATGTTGTTCGCTTCTGCTGAAAAATCATATATACACAGCACCAGAAGCTGCTGGCAGTGTTCTTTTTCTGTTGGTGTCTGCTGGGTGTAGGTGGAGAAGGCCAGGGGGTGGCTGGGCTCCTTCTTTCCCCCTTCAGGGGGGAAGGGGAGCCCTGCAGCCCCCAACTCTGCCCAGGCCAGAGTTAGAGGCAGCATTTAGAGTGTTTGTGAGGGACGCAACTCACAGCACCTGAGGTAAGAGGAGAGAGGCAGGCTTTGCAGCCAAGCCCTCTCCCCCCTCCTTTCTGCAGTTAAGCTGTGGAGGGGGGCTTCTTTTCTTTCCCTCCACTGTAAAGTGCAGGAGAGGCTCAGCATTGAAGCTGAGCCAAGAGACAGGTCGGAAGAGGAGGCCCGGCGCTCGGGAGAAGAATCCCAGGCAAAACTGGAGACAGGTCAAGAGCTTGGGAGTTGCCCTGCTGAAGCTGACCGGGGGCAGCCGAAAACTGGCTCAGAGGATGCTTGATAAGCTGCAGCAGCCTACGAGGTATGAGACTGAGAGAGATCACACAGCAGACCAAGGAGAAAGGACTCAAAGCTACTTTCTTGGACTTCATGAGGAGGAAAAACTGCAGCAAACAGCTGAAGATTGTTAGGGAGTGTTCAGGGGTCCAGAACACTCCCACGAGAGAAAGACTGCGTTACCCAGCAGCCTTGAAAGGCTCTTCCTGGACTAAAGTTAAAGGGAGGGGCTTAAAAAGACTGATAGAAATGTAATATATATATAGTTGCCTTTAGTTTGTGTAGTATTTATTTGTGTAAATAAATGTATATACTTCCCCTGTAGAAGCCTCTGGCCTGAACGTTTCTCTCCGGTGCTGGATAAATTGTGGGAAGGGGTGGGGGAAGCCTGGAAATTGGATTTTGGATTTTTGTGGTGGCTCAAACCACCACAGTTAAGAATACAGAACTAGGAGACAAGTCTTCAGAATGTCAGACATTTGCATCTTTACAGAAAGGATGCAAAATGCTGCAGTTCCGGTTTGATAACACACATGCCCATGTCTCACAGGACATGCTTAGTTAATACTAAGTAATTGCTGCCAGGATAGATCGTGCTTTCCACCACCCCTTCTATATAAGGGAATAAAGACAGACATATGAACAATTATACATAAGGAGCTTTGAAAGAGCATAGAGAAAATAGGTGCATTTAAGTTAATCTTTTCCTGAAAGCTAGCAGAAGGACATTGCCTAAAGGACCTTCTTTCCTGGAGAGAAAACCAGCTTTGAAACATTTCAGTGGGCATTATAACGAGCCCTTTCCTATTAACTAGTGGTCTTTTAAGGTGAACTGTTGGGCAAATGAGAGGCAGCATGAAGTACCAGTGCATTACCGGGGACAGAGAAGAGCAGATTTCTTCCACATACACTTCTGTACCATATATACTCTTAGAAGAGAAGTGTCCTCTCACTGCTACAATGATTTTTAAGCACTGGCCTGCTTCAGACCATTAGTGCCAAAGTAATGCTGAATTTGAGTATATCCAAGTCATTAGTGCCAAGGAAATTTGAAGTATCAGACAGAGCTACCTTATTATTGCTAATGTAACACTTAGATTACCCATAGCCTCGGCTACAACTGGAAGAGCTGAATGAGCCAGACCACATGAAACATCTCGTTAAAAAGATATCATGGAAATTGAGACAAAAAAGGAATTGCTAGAAGTCAAAGTGTATTCACTGACACTCTTCATGATTCAAACCAGATTAGAAGTAAAACACCTGGGAGGAAAAACAATGAGTTGCCCAGTGCTGAAAAACAGTCTCTAAAGGAAATATGAAAGCAGCTTTTTTGAGTTAGATAGGATACTCTCCACATGTACCAGAGCATATCAGTAAGGCTAAGTTGATGCTTTCCTTTTTAAACCCAGCCATGAAAAGCAAGACATTTTACAGTAATTTCTGTTTAGAGAAAGGCTTATAGCTGATGCATGCTCACCTGACTCCATAATACAGCTTTTATAGCAGCATGTAGTCAACTGTCAATTTACACAGTAAATTTTAGTCTATCTTTTTGTTACAAGCTAAGACTTGGAAGCTTAAGTTCACTTACATCTGTTTACTAGATATCAAAAGTTGATAATTTTATATATTTTACATACTGTCAAAATTCAAATAACAGCAATTCATTTTTAAATACAACACACCAAAAAATCCTATAGCCAAACAGGTATTGAGGTAAAAAGTGAATCTCACGTTCAAATATGAACTGGTAACTGGAAAGCAAGATCTTAAGACACACTGCAGAAGCTGAACACAGATGTGATAATGCGAAAAGCGCTCATGCTCAACAGACTCAGACATACAACAAATGCCTTCTACAAGCTAGTCTACACTGCAGGTTACAAGGTACATAGATACCATCTTCAAATAGACTGTGCCGGAGAGCCTGGGGGGGAAGAGATGGAGGCAATGCACAAGGGACTGATCTCAAGCCTCTTAAAATCAGATGTCCCAATTGTTTTAGTGACGGCAACTGTGTATGGGAATCCACCATAAGAGTTCTCATGGCACAGTTTGTACTCTAACCACCAAAGAAGCCATCAGCACACATCTTCTAGGCACTGTATTTTCTTAAACTAAGTTTTAAAAAGTGATTACACTTTGTATACATCTACACAGTTCTATACAGCCTATTTCTCCAAATAGGTTGGAGTAGCCTTGCCAGAAGTTTGCTGGCAGTGATGTGCAAGGTATAATCAAAGGTTTCTACCACAAGATTCCAGGAGGCCACAGCAACTGTAATCTAACTTGAAACTGTGCAAAACACTCATTTCATGAAGATGGAGAGAGATTTTATGAGCAACTCTCCCAGAAGTATAACAGAAAAACATCAAGATCACAAACTACTAATAGTCTTACACTCACACTTGATTGTGACTTAAAAATCAAAGCTAACAATTTCAATTACAAAAAAACTTCTATAAAAACAGACTAAATGCCAAAAGTAAATTACTAAATCTTCTGAATGTAAAAAAAATTCCGAACTATTTACATGAAACAAAATAACTGCTTACTCTCTCCATGCACTCAAGTATAATAGTACTGTAGAGACCCTGATATTTAGTTTTTAGGAGCACAGATTTTATTCATATTCACATTGTTCATATCCAGTACAAATAATACCCCAAACACAAGCCAACACGTTAAAGCAAGGCACAGCAATTAGCCCAAGTGAGGATCCAAACATTTTAACATATTTGAGACATAACTAATACAACATTCTTTGTACAGAATATAGTTCACAGGAACAAGGTCAAATATTCAGTGTCCAACTGGCAATGATCAGAGGTACCATGAGATTCCATCCTGCTCAACATCATCAGTAACCCAGATGCTGACAAAAGGGATATCCCTCAGCAAGTCCACAGATGATGCTGAACTAGGGGGACTAAATTACAAAAAATCAAAGGGCTTTTATTGAAAGGAACCTGCAGAAATTCAGGGACTGAGCCAACATCCTCATGGAGTTCAGACAGAGAAAGGCAAAGCTCAACATCTCAGAGAAGAATAACCCCATGTACCAGTGCAGGCTTGGAAATGGTCATCCCATAACGTGGTTATGGCGGGCATCAGGTTCAATGTGAGTCAAAAGTGCACAATTAGTGTGACTGAGAGACATCACATACTAGGTAGTGACTCAGGACACAAGAGTGACCAGGATAAAGATACAAGTTATTATCAGCCCTCTCCTCAGCACAGGTGAGGCAAAATCTATAGTACATCCAGGTTTTGAGCCCAAGTTGGAAAGAGGGGAGAGAAAGTTAGAGTCCAGCAGAGAATTCCTAAGATGGTCAGGGGTCTAAAATATATAACCTGTAAGAGGAGGTCGTGTCACTTGGGCTTGTGCTGTTAAGAGGCAGTTTAACAACAAGAGTTGCTAAACCACTACTGCATAACTACTGAAAAATCAGGGTCGTCGTGTATCAAGGAAGAAAGGTGAGTTACCTCAAGTCTCCTGTTGCATCAAAAATGAAACAAGGGCGAATGGCCACAGATTGCAAACAGGGACAGTTAGGAGGGATATTATGGATGTTTCATAAAGGTGTCGAGCAATGGAAAAGGTTTGCCAGAAAGGTTGCAGAACCTCTGTCCAAAAGCTCAACTACAAGAATTTATGGCAAACATGATTGTAGATGACAACCCTGCCTTGAGTGACAGGTTGGACTAGGTCTCCAGAGGTCTCTTCCACCTAGACTGTTCTACACCTGAAGTCTCAGTTTAATGGCAATGGAGGCACTTCCCTAGTAACAAATTGAAATGGTCCCTGAAGAGGGTTCCCATGTGGTTATGTCAACAGCAAGGCCTGGATTTCAAACAAGTACACTTAGCACACATGCTGCCTTGTGTGCTAAAGGTCTCCAGTGAGCCAGCATAACTGGGCACTGCAGTAGAGAAGTGACCTCATCTCCTTCCCCTACACGTAGTCATCATCCCATGTTATTGGAGTATCTTCCCCAGGTAAACAGTCCTCTCCTTCTAGCCTTGCCTTTTTCTCATCCATCAGCACTTCAAACTCTTCTCACCATCACATCATCCCCTTTCTTTTGCGCGAATAACCCACTGGTACTGAAGTTATATAAATAACCTTGTGCATAATTTCCTTACTTGAAATTTTTGTATTTTAACAGTGGATACATCAGACTTGGCAACTTTTAAGTTAACAGCTCTTTGGGTAGACACTATAAAATTTCTTGGTTATTTTTATGCCACAGACTTTTCAGTTAAAAAATACATCTGGCATAAAAGCCAATCCATCAAAAGAAATAAACATATCTCCTGAGAAAGCTAGACAGCCAGTGTAGACTCAACAGAAACTACTCTGATCCAGCAAAAAAGTTCCACGTGGGAAAGACTGCTTCCAAGAAGGTCAGCTCTCAAAGACTTAGATCTTTAGCTCTCCACGTTACTATTTCCAAATCCAGCAAAAATTAACATTTTCATCTCATTAGTTCATAATGTCTGATCATACCGTACTTCTCAGAGAAATACCCTGTAGTAATAGACATTTCTAGTTTCTTTCCCTCACCTTTGCTAGATAAAAAGAAAGTGAGACCTAGACCTAATTCTCCTAATTTAAGAAACTGAGCAGGAATAAGTAGTAGAACTGAAAACTGACCATTAGCCTGATTTCTCTAATACAGTTGCTATGAAAGTTAAACATATATATTAGAGTTGGAATCTTCCTAAATGCTATGTCACATATATTTGCAAAGAAGTTTGACCAAAGACAGAGGTTTTAAGAAAAACCTTTTTCAGCTGTACTGGACGATAATTATCACAGTCAATGCTAATTTCTACAATAAGATTTCCCAGCCTTTTATATCTGAGACACACTTTTATTCTTCTCTGTCCCTTCCTGAGCTTGACTACTTATCTGTGACATTTATAAAACAGCATAAGTAGGACATTAGGAAAGCCACAGATGGCTTTAAGTGGCTCTTTACCCAATTTAGTAGCTGACAGTAATTACTACAAACCCAGTCAAAAAATTAATCCTTCCATTGAATTTAATGAGGCTTGAATAAGGTCCGGATGATTAGTCAGAACTCAGTTCTCCCAGTAAGTTCACCTTAAAAAGTTTCCGAGGCACAAATTATGAATATTTAGCAACTGGCTTTGCATTACTACTCCCAGTACATCGTGAAGCAGTAAATAAAGAAATCAACTCTGTTGTGCATGCTAACAAATGAATGAATCAAGCAAACCACCACAAAAGCCACTGAGTCCTCTCCCCATCTGTAGCCTTCACACAGTTGCAAAAGACTAAACGAATTAAAATTTCAAAAAGAGGAGGGAAACTGGAATAATTGCTAGTACAAACAGGCTCGCTTTCAAATATATGTGGGTCAACAGCTCAAAGCAGCCACGGTCATACTGTTTACTCTCCTTTTGACATAAAAGCCTTTTCCTCGATGAACAGCTCTTAATACAGAAATATCTAAATGTATGCTAATGCCCAACAGAGCAGTAACTTCCTTTGATTGATTCAACAGTACCGAAAGTACCAGGAAAAAAGATCAAACCAAGTATTATACAAACAACCCATGTCTTCAATATGGTATGTGTCAGCATGAAAGCTGAAAGGAGTTGAACAAGCCAGCTACTAATGTCTTGCTTGGTTCTGAAAGTGGCAGCGTTCTTAAGTGCTTGCAGATAAAAGTGTTCTTCTCAAGTTGTGACATCAATTTACAGAGCTCTGTAATATAATGAAAGTGCTTTGATTTAACATGATTTATGAAGCAAAGGCACTTCTGGTGTCTTCAGAGAAAGCATAGGAATTTACAATAAACACAAGATAATTAACCAATTTTGCAGCCAGTTACTCTCCTGAAATCATAATTAGAGAAAACAAACATGACCTCTCTCTTCACTTTTTATGCTGCTTAAAATTCCTTCTTCTGTCTTCCATTTCACTAACTCACCTTTCCTTCAACATCCTTTCACCAGAGAGCTTCCAGTGACAAACTCCTCTGGCATAACTTTAGTGAAGACATTTTCAACTTTCCGCTAGTCCTAATACCCCGTTTCTTCACAAAGCTGCTGTAGTGTTTACAGAAGAACACTAAGACACACACAAAAATAAATCTGAACCAATGGTGTACGACTCTTTCAAGTGTGTCACAAGTAGTACAAACTCTGGCTACAATGCATTACGTTTTACCCTCCCAGGTTCAGCACAATCTCTTTTTTTTTCCCTCCTCTGTGATGGGTACTCTATAATTTGAAGTTATTTAACTGACCATGTCCCAGATGCATGAAAAACAAAAGATTAAACAAATTGTTTCTTTAGGTACTGACAGATGACTAAGTCTCCTTCTGTGGACAGGGATAAAGTTAGACAAGATGAAGACATTTACCTCTCCGAATAACTGGTGGAAGAAATAACAGGAACAGTGTTTAGAAACCAAGATCCACAGAAAGATATTAAAGCTCTTAGAGAGTATCCAAAAGAGGGCAACAAAGATGGTGAAGGGCCTTGAGGGGAAGCCGTATGAGGAGCAGCTGAGGTCACTGGGTCTGTTCAGCCTGGAGAAGAGGAGACTGAGGGGAGACCTCATTGCAGTCTACAACTTCCTTATGAGGGGAAGAAGAGGGACAGGCACTGATCTCTTCTCTCTGGTGACCAGTGACAGGACACAAGGGAATGGTCTGAAGTTGTGTCAGGGGAGGTTTAGGTTAGATACCAGAAAAAGGTTCTTTCCCCAGAGCATGGTTGGGTACTGGAACAGACTCCCCAGGGAAGTGGTCACAGCACAAAGCCTGACAGAGTTCAAGAAACATTTAGACAATGCTCTCAGGCACATGGTGTGACTCTTGGGGATGGTCCTGTGAAGGGCTAAGAGTTGGACTCAATCCTTGTGGGTCCCTTCCAACTCAGCATACTTTCTGACCGTGTGATTCTTCAAGTGGCACAGCAGGAGATGGGTGGTATACCTTACCTAAACCTGATCTCAGGGGCAAAAAAACAGCTATGGTTTTAAACTCCCACAGTCTAAAGAGGACACTTAGCTCTTCATGTGGTACTTTCAATATACATACCAAAGCTAGTCCCTAAAAGAATTTACACATATGGAGGCCTGTTTCATGCATCTCAGACAAATTCAGGCATGATAGCTACTCATCTGTCTCAGTCCTGGCCTTACGTTGGACGTGACTATCTAGAAGCCATATGTTTACATACCTTCAACACATCAATAAGGAAATTGCTCAGCTGTGTCCAAAAAGGCAACAACTTTATAAATCCACAAAATATAAACAACAACACTCCCCATTATGCAAACACATAAATCCACTGCATATCAACATTTTTGGCAGGCAGCTCTTCTCTCTCAATCACATAAAAAGAAGTCAAAAAAAAAACCAAACAGGAGGCAGGGAAGAAAAAAAATGTTAAAGTCCTTTCAAACAAGGACCCTCTATCTGAAAAAGGCAACTAAAGGTCGATATCCTGGAGGCGTACTTGATGGGGAGGAAGGGGAGAAGAAAAGTAGCCAGGGTATGATTATCCATAATGTCTTCAAATGCAGAACTTGATGGCATCCAAAGAAATTACCGGGCAGATTTAAAAGCAAAAGGAAATATTTCCTCTGCACAGTTCATAACACATTCTGCCCAGCTTGAGATTATAGACAAATATCTAATTGAGATTAGAGTTTAAACACACTCAGAAAGAAAGATTTAAAAATTATGAACAAAAAACAGTTGATGAAGAATTATGAAAACAAGATGAAGACACAGCTGCTGGCAACAGAAGTTTCATTCACTACCTATACACACATTCCCAAGGCAGTGACTACTGGTCACTGTTTGAAATAAACTGGGTTAGACTGGGTCTGGTCCAAGACTGACCACTGCAATTAATAAAGGAAAACAGGTTTAAGATCATTAGCTGACAACTAGAGCAAATATAAGTTTCTATATGGTTTTACCACTAGTCAAAGAACAGTTATCATGGCTGGGCTTCGCGAACGAAGATTTGGGAAAGAACAGTTATACTGCATTATTATCCATTAAGTTTGGAGATAGCCTACTAAAAACCTCTTGGAAAAGAAAAGCTATGATCCAGTTCACCTAATTCTAGAACTGCCGTGAACTGGATAACAATTTGTGCAGTGAAACATAATACACTGTCATGAACAGCCTGCCTTTCTACAAGTTTTTCACCACTGACAGCATATAAAAATTTGAAAAAATTGCAGAATAGTTCAGACATCCAAGAAATTCTGAAAAGTTTCAGTATTTATGACCATTGAGAATTCAAGTTTATTTTTCTACTCTCATTGCCTATGTCTTTCTGAGAAGGGAGGTGTTCACAAAAGAGAAAAGCCAACCTTTTAATGAACATTATGGATTCATCTGCTATGATCTTACCCCAGATTTTGCCTTTTCTGTATCTGGCAGAGTCTAAGTGAGTCATTACACTTCTGTAATAACAGACTTCGTGTTGCAGGGTCCCTTTCACTATTGTTCTGTTCTAGGTTTAAGTAACTCTTCAGTTTTTGTAAATGGCATACCTGAAGGCTGCAGCAACCTTTAAGAATCAAATCTTACGACAGGATAATACAGATCTTCACAAAAATATCCCAAGATAACAATTTCTAATTGAATAATCAGTTGCAAAGAAAATGAAAGGATCTAATTTCATTTCAGTGTGTGCATACCACAGTTTCTTCTTTACTTTACCTGTGAGAGACAAAAAGAACATGCAACAGCAATGGCATGTTTTAGAATATTCAGCTTTTAACACACTTTAATCATTAGTACTGAGGAAATCCTCTACAGATATGAGAAGCACAGGAAAAAAATAAGAAAGCACAGCTACTACTGTTCCTAAAATGTCAGACAGCTAACAAGGAGAATCAACTTTTTCCACACACTTCAGTATTTACTGATATATCTGTTCCTTTGCTTCTTTGGTGGCAGTTGTCTTAAATGCCTAATTGAGCTAATGCACTTTGAGAAGGCAAAGCAAACAGGAAACACAAAGGGATAGAGAGGTCCCAAGGAGCTCTCACCAGGAAAGGATAACAAAGATCTAATTACATCAAGATTCCCCCTCCCCACACAAGGACTCAGACACCATGTACACGCAAGTAGACACTCAGTATTTCTCCTTAACCATTCTTGAGTCATCCTTTAAGATAAAAAGCCATCTCAAAATCGGCAAAAACATTAAACCAGTATTTTTCCAAAGTATATTCATCTCAGCTAATGTCTTTATACTTACTTGAAGTGAACGTGAACAGCAAATGCATGTGCTCACATGATCAGATGGAGAGGAGTCACCACTTACAGGAAAGAAGAATGAGAGGGCAGAAGTTTTGGTACTACAAAGCAGAGGATAATCAGAACACGTGGCCCTGCAAGTGTCTCAATATTAACTGTACTACAGGTGTTTTATAACAAAATGTTGGGCACCACTGCAGAACTGAAAGACTCTGAGATCAGTCTAGCTACACTGGTTTGGGTGATTGCATCCACTCATCACTCTGTTTGAATAGATGTCAAAGGGCTCTTCAATCCATAGAGGATACAACAAAATTTGCATCAGACAAACTAGCTTTTCCTCCTTTGCTAGTGTTTTGCTTGACGGAAGGTCCTCAGCCTTATTACCAACGTTCTAAACAGAGAATACTTGCTGGAAACAACCAATTATTCAATTGAAGGATATTTTTCTTATGCTACACATATTTACTAAAAGGCAAAAGAACCTGAGAGAAGCTTTGTTTTCAACACAGCACTACAAAAGGCAGCCAAAGTTTACTGCTTCCCAAACATAGGAAATAAATACTCTTCTCAGTGTTCCAGAATCCCAAGGAAGCCTCCAGCTGTGAAATAAGGCAACTTGATGAGTTCTGCAAGAAATGTACCAATTAACACACATTTCATCAAGTACAACATTAACATGTTGAGGATCAGTTTTGTCCAGATAATTTTTCTCCTGTTCCTGAAAGAGATCTCTGAAGTTTCCTCAAACCAAGCTGTCAGCACAAAAGAAGACCTTCTAAAAGGGCAATACATCTAATGCCACAGCAAGCCTATAAACTGCTTTGGCACATCCATGTTCCAGTGACGTTTGATGTCTCCTGAAATCCCATTCCACTCCCACTACAAGTTCTTACTATTGAAAACAAAGAAATTGATAGAAATCAAAGTTTCTCTCAAAGTTTAAGTAAAGGAAACCACACCAGTCTCAAAGGGATTAAAATATGGAGAAGTCAGTTTGATCCAGAGAATGGAATGATCACAAAAGAAAGTGATTATTCCCACTGTAAAGTTTACACCAGATTTTGGCTGGATTCCTGCTCACATTTCTTTAATTATGCCTGTATAAACAGAACTATTACACATCCAAATCAGTATCATCTATAATTTAGGAAAAAGATGTCTGGAAAAAAAAAAATTTCTCGTTAATGAAACAGTATTTTACAAAGGGTCACTGAAAGAATGCAAAGTCATCTCCACCAAGCAGCTGAACCTCACAGAGCTGCAGGGTTCGGTGAGAATGACCTAAGCTCCAAGCACGTTAATACAGAGTCAGTTTCCTTCTCAGCATCCTGTCAATACCACCAGGGGCTGGTCTTATTTCATTTACATATGCCATAAAAATCTTTCCTGGAAAAGAATATTATATTACCGCATGTAGATTTTTAACCAGGAAGCTGAACTTGAGGACAGCACTCATGAGACTCAGCTCTTTAAAAAAAAACAACAAACCCCCCCCCCCCAAAAAAAAAAAAAAAAAAAAAAACCCAGACCAAAAAAGGATATCTTCCAGGGAAGGAAAAAGGAATAAAGCAGCCATTAAGTTAGCAGACATTTCTTCTGCACTTTTTTTTTTAAAACATTTTCTGTTCATAAAGACAGTAAATATCTGCACCAAGGGGAAAGAAAATATGCATTAGTGTAGCAGTGCCATCTGTTTATTCTGGTACATGAATGAATAAGTTAACACCAGCATTCCTTACTGCACCAGTGTCCTGTCAGACAGCTGCTCTGCCAGGAGCCTCCACTCTCAATGTCTGCAAAAGCTAAGCATGATATCCCAGCCAGTTTAGTCCTTGGGCCCCTCCTGGAAGATCCTGTTAATTATGCCAAGGTCTGTTAAAGTTATGTACAGAGTTCTCTTAATACGTGTCTACTCAGCCAAGACTACTAGCCCTCCAATACTTTTGGTTTGTCAGGTCTCCAAATGAAACAAATGAAAACCACTGGAGAGATACCAAGTGTCCCCACACTCCTTCAGGAATGGATTTAACACTACTGAATTACCCAACAAAATGCTGTAAAGAAATATAGGCTTTCTGTTTCCTAATGCACAGTATGACTGGATGCCCATAATGCCTGTTTGGACACAATTACTCTCCCATATGCTCTTGACACTACCATCTACAACAGTGATTTATGCAGTTGGTGTCAAGAAGTTCATTATCTCCACAGATGGAGCAGCAGGCTTTCAGACTACTAGAAGCCTATGCCCCAGGGCTGAAGCGGACACAAGAAGCTGAAGAGTTGAGAAAAGTACAGCATGATATGAAAGGAAAAGGAAAGCAAAGGGAAAGGCCAAAGAAGGTGAGAAAGTAGGCACTGGAAGCCTCTAAGATACACATACCCAAAGCAGGAACTGAAACATCTACAGTTCCCACTGTTCAGGAAAAACTCAAAGACAAGCTGAGGGGCCTTTGTGAGAAGGAAAAGAAGAAAAAACAGGGAAAGGGGGAGAAAAGGAACAAACTACTAAAAGGTCATGACATGAGACATTGCAGGATTTAAACACAGACTGAAGCTATTTCCTGTTTTAAAACCAAGAGAAAGTATTGATTAGTATCAAGGAGACTGATTTAGGATAACATAAATCACACTTCGCAAGAGCTGAAATGTCAAGAATCTTGTAGCTTTTAGAAAAGGATGGGGTTTTGGTTTTTTGGTGTGTATCCCCCCTCAGTAATAGCTAACTAATTTAGACTAATGCAGTAGCAGAAAACAACGTGTAGGTTGTTTTTTTTCCCCATGAGAAAGAACATGGGATCTTGGTAGCAAAGATAATTTAAGAGAGACTTTTGGATCACAGTGAGTGCAAAGTCAGTTTTCAGTGAAATGGAAAAAAAAACAACCCCAAAACACACATCTTTTCCAGGCAAGAAGTGCCTCCATTTTACATGTTTGGGTTTTTTTTTAATTTAGATCCATTTTTATGTGAAAAAAAATTAAACACAAATGGCTTTGCATTGAAAGTTTTTAACACTTGTTTTTATCCCTGAGTTCATATGGTTGTTTGCTTTGTGTTCCTTTCCCTGAGTTTTCGAAAGAACATGCTACCTATTGTCCACCTTTCATCTCTTCCAGTCCTGTCCATAAAACAATGCTAGTGCCCACTTACTCCAGCATAATTAATTTCTTCTGACTTAAGAGCACTGAAGTACTTATAAAGACTTTCCTTAATCACTCTAAGTCACCACCACACATTTAACAACTGCATCCTTTCAGTCCCATGTATTTGCCACATCATCCTTACGCATACACGTAGAGATAGATGAGTTTTGTCTACTATGACTACCCCTCATCAATTTAAGAAGAATTTGATCACTATCTGCTACTATGGAGTTACAGAAACAAACAACTGAAATGGCCCAAAGTAGTCACAGATTTGAGCAATATCTAGTGCTCCAAGAGAATAAAACAAAGCTGTACTTGCACATTCTAGCTTGGTCTCCAGTCTGATACATGACAGCAGTTAGGTCTCCTCAGACAAGTCCTTCCTCTGTTATTTACACTGTGCAAAACACTGGCCTTGAGCCAGTGTGTTCACAGGCTTCCTTGCAGCTGACTGAAGTGTCTTTTATTCACTCCAGTTCATGGCCTGACACACACCACTTCCATCAATGCATCTGTGATTATCTCACTGTTTTTATCTTTCAGTGCTTCAATATTACACACCTTATTAAGCTGTTACACTCTACCAGCTAACACAGACTATCAAACTGTACTCCAGGTAATGGGCTTTAACACAGTCTGTATGAACTCCCCTAGTCTCACAAATAGAGGGATCTTCCTGAAGGAGTTCTGCTTTCCCTTAACATTACATAGTTTTGATAAGCCAAGTGACATTTATGAACACACTTGACAAGAACCCTGTTCACACACACAGCTCCACAGCTCCTTCCTTTAATCACTGCCATGCATCCAACCCACTCATGTTGCCTTCTGATCTACTGTGCCTATAAACATCTTTTGTCTTCACTTTGTAGCAGAAATGAGGTGTGGGTGTGTCGCAAAGATCTAGTTGTAGAAGCATGCTCCTGTGCTGCGTGCTTACCCCCACACTATAAACCCTACTATACCCCCTACTATAAACCTACGAAATGTGGAGGTCTGACCTGCACATCACCTCTTAAGCCCTGCGGTCTGCTTTTCCTTCTCATTTGCCTCTAATACTTTGCCTAAAAACTTGAGTTCAACAAGCTTTTCAGACTCAAGTCAAGCCACAGGTGAACACCCATAACTTACAGACACCGTGAATCCACACATCTTAAAGCAGTGTGGAGAGAATGCTGCAATTTGCAGATTAGGTGGAGTTGGGAGAAGGACAAGAGTTACATTAGACCAGGGAGATTTAAGTTGGATGGAAGTTCTCTTAGAACAGAAACATTACAAAGAGATCTGGAGATCTAAAAAGGGCAAGTTTCCAATTCCTTAAGTACTTCGGTTCCAGAAGTCTTCATACCTTCATTTTCTATTCCAGAAAGCAAAAAGTTCTGGTAAAGCAATGCTTGTTCCTTGCAATAGGATATTCTTGGTTCTTAACTAACAAAAACCCAACCAACCAAACAAAAAAACCCCAATCCAAACAAAATCCAAAAAACAACCAACCAAAAGCTTCAAAGTACTTATGATCCCTGCTTTCCCCACTGACAACCTTCTTACGTTTTTTCAAGAATTAAAACCCTTAAAACAGATTCACTTTGTTCTCCACTTCTCATGCAGATATTTTTCACACTCATTTGAATGTGCGGCTCTCTTAATATTTCAACTAGTCCTTCTGTTCTTCTGACTAATGGACTTTTGTTGTAAAAAAAAAAATAATTTGAAATCTCTATTAGAAATCTTTAGACAATTTCAAGGTCATGTAAGTGTCCTTACATAATCTTTCAGCATGATGACCATCTTTCATTTTTATACAAATACAATAGAGAATCCAAAGCAACTGCTCCACTGAAACACTGCCTGGTTCAAAGTCTAAAGTTTCATCCAGCCCATCAGCCAGGCTCGATGCCCTTAAACTGTAGCATACCAAATATACTTTTTTCCCTGCCTTGTGATGATTATTTTGTTTTAATTTCTTTTATTGACTTGTCTGCTTCACAACTTTTCATCTCCACCTTTATGCAAGGGTTTGATGCACCAGTTATAAGGAACACTTCCCCAGTGGCCTGAAATACATCTCTTTATTTGCAGTATTTCTGCTCAGTTGCATAAATTCTTATCAGCAGCATTTAAACCTTCAAAACAGCTTGAAAGAGCCACCTGATAGCATCTACCTGCAGCTACTGGGCCTTTCATGAAGCAGTCTTTCAAAAAGCATGTTGGACGGCTACCCAGTCCAACCTCGCACTATCCCAAAACACCAAAGAGCACAGCAGAATCATCTGGTCAAGCCACATCTATGTTAAGACTCACCCAAGCAGGACTGGAGAAAGAAATGGTGAAGACTTGGTAGAGGCCCACTTCACTGCCTGCACACACAACCTCCCTCCAAATCCCACCTGTTACATGTGATAGGAAGAAATTCATTAAACTAGAAAGTGCTGGGAAACGTATTCTAAAAGTGGTCCTATGCTGTAAAACTGTGATCAGGGCTGGGTCCATGGAGCACCCTGCTAGACTTCCTTCCATCTCCAATGAGACAATTCAAAGGACCAAGACACGTAGACTAATTTCTAATGCCTCCTCGCCTCAGAAGAATATTATCTTTTAACTGTTTACGGACCTGTCTTGATCTTCATTGACTAACTCAATCTAATTATCACATAATTAGATAAAGCATAAAGCAAAATAGGAACTTATTATTTTCTAAAACCTAAGAAAAAAACCACCCACAGTTATTCCAAAAGCTGGTAAACATTTCGGCCAGAAGGGGAAGTAATGGGGTGGGGGGGGGGGGGACACACACGACAGATATTGTAATTAACCAAGAGCAAAACCTTCATAAGCAGAGCAATTTCACAGTATAGGTACCAGAAGACTCAATGGAGTAACCAAAGACTCACGTTTACCCGTACAATTAATTAGAAAAGTATTAGGAAGAAAACAGTAGCCAGCTTAGCATGGGCTGTCTTTTGCTTGTGCTTTCAAACCTGCTATCCATATTTGTAGCCAGCTGTTACTATACCATAACATTCCCCTGCTAAATCTCAGAGAGGACTGCTTTGCATGTCACCGTTTGAGAATTGTCTCAGACAGGTGTCAGTTCTCACATTTCTCAACATCTGAAGCTGGCACTGAGCATCTCTCCGCCTTGCCTGGGCCACCTCCTCTCCCCTTGCTGGTGGGACCTTCTCTGTCTGAGAATGCAAGTGTCACATTAAGGCCAAAAGATGCATTAAACTGATTTGTGCAAATTGCTCAAATTAGGAGAGAAGACACATCTGCTGAGGGCTATTTTCCTCAAGATAACAGAACAGTGTTTACTCTCTGGTAATAATCTAATTCCATCTTAGCCATCTCTTAAGCACAGATGCTGTTTTGCTTTTGCTATTTAACTCAAGACTGCAGTGCTGGATGGGAGGAAGGTGTCTTTTGGGGGTTGGATTTTGGCAGGCCTAAGGACAGTGGAAGTAAGGGAGGCTGGAACTGCAGCTTGTGCTTCAATTTCACTGTTTTCACTGCAAATTGCAATTTTTAGGTGAAAGAAAACCATCTGCCCGCTATTCCTTGTCATTGCTACAATAAAATTCAAGCGAGTGTTCTGCATTTCATTCTGCAGCGTACAGCTGCCCCTGCTGCATGTAAAGGGGATTCAGTGTCTTACCAAAAAAATCCATGCAGACTTGACGATTCTTTCTCCTTGCAGGTAAAAGAAAAGCCATATGCTTTTTCATTATACTATAAGCAAAGATATTTTCACTATCCTGAATGAACAGGTAAAAGCACAGTTGCTTACAAAGAACTGTGAATAACTTGTAGAAAGATTTTCTATAACCCTCCTGTAACTCAATACAACAGGACAGTCAATTTCAGTAATACG
The DNA here is from genome assembly GCF_003945595.2 of Pipra filicauda. Taxonomy (NCBI): domain Eukaryota; kingdom Metazoa; phylum Chordata; class Aves; order Passeriformes; family Pipridae; genus Pipra; species Pipra filicauda. The sequence goes on along the minus strand of NW_024104654.1, from coordinate 3,555,233 downwards.
TAGGAATAGTAGGAAGGCAGAAATTTTATGTCACATTCTGTTTTATTAGTTTACACAGGTTTTCATTACAAAAATATTAATTTGCTATGAATAAAGTTGCACCAAACAAAAATTATTCCATTATTAGAACCCACAATGCAAAATCATCTTTGGCAGCTCTCAAAGCACTTGTATACAAACAATTTCAGGAACTCAGCCAATACTACAATAGAACATGATGAATTCATCATCATCCATTGGAAGATAACATGAAGCCCTTAAGGTCCACTTACACTGAAAAAAACCCCTAGATCCATTTATTTTAATTCCCAGACATAATGGAATAGTAGTACAGTTAAATCCAAAAAACACACAATGTAACTTTGGAAATAAATATCATGCAAACAGCAAGTATTCTCAAAGATGACACTTTCTTGCAGTTTTTCCTTTGAAAAGCTATTAAGTGAACTATTATCTTTCAAATGGATGAGCACTAAATAAAGTCTCTAAGATCGTTCAAGATGGTTAAAGCAGTCAATTGTCTATTACAAAGATTGTAGTTGTGCCCAATCATTAGCACAGAAACAGGCTCAAGCCTGAAGATAATAAGCATCCCAAAAACAAGTTCCCTTGGTTTTAGAGGAGTGTTCCAAAGGCATCAAGTATCATGCTGAATCTGACCTCAGAGATAAAATGTCATCACCATCTGAAGGTATTCCTGCTTTCAATGCTTATGTTTCAATTGTTGCCTTAAATTTTCTTCAATAAAGCACAAACTTAATTTAAAATCCTAATCCTACACTGCATCAAGCACTCATCATCTAACAGGCAGCATTTAGCACCTCACAGAAGCCAATTGCAAATAGAATTTTATTAGGGAGTCTTTAAACCACATGTACAGCCAAACTTATAACCCCAGATGGCACAATTTTGCACTTGGCAGAAAAAGGAGAACGAAGTGGAAAACACTGAAAAATACTGGGAAGAACAAGGAAGGGCAAAAGAACAACACATACCCACCAGGCAATTTCTGCTTTTTCCTTCCTTCTTCTGCTGACATGGCTTAAAACAGGAAGGGGTTTTACTGCTCTATAATAGCTCAAGTCCCTTGTTAAGACAACCATTCAGGCAGCCTTTTCCCCAGCACATTACCGCACAAACTGAGCACTACCCCCATGTCATCAAGTGAAAGCAAGTGAGAGGCAGAGCCTCAGATGTTTCTAGCAGCTTTATAATTGCAAAGATCAAGGAAATTTGAAACATTCCCATGGAGGACACAACTGCCCTTTCTGAGCCGACATTCCACTCTGATTTGTAGTAGTGGAGCAGTAGAAAAACAAATGTTCGCTTACTCCTCATATTTGTGTGATATCAGTTACCTTTAGGGAACCACCTTAATCAGTGTCCTCTAGACCCTGGCATCTGTCAGTAGTATCTGCAAATCCGTGTCTGAGTTTATGTATCAGTGGCTGCATTCACACTGGAGTGCAAGCTCGTTCTTGAGTTTATGAAAAACTGCCCATCTCTACCGTATCTTAAAGCTACATATGGCAAAGACAAACCTTAATAAAGCAACAGTTCCTTTACAATCTTTTAAATCACTTCGGTAAGTCACAGCTTTCTGACATCAAACCTCTTGGAAAACAGCTTTATAAAACTTCTAAAACTGAGTAGGTGCTCCTGTTCAAATATGTTTGGAAAATACAGCTGGATTGCTAGCATTAAACAAGAAAACACACAAGCAACCTGATGTTTTAAGTGATTATTCATCAGGGTTGATTTCAAGGAAGATTTGCATTTGTTTCTTCTACAAAGAAGCTATTTAGTACATAATTATTTGGAAAGACATGGCACTTCAGGGAAAAAATTATCAGTTCAGCTCAGAGATCCTAAGAAAACAAATGAATAAAAGCCAGTACATGGTCAGTAGGAAGGGAGAGTCTAATGCTCACCTGTAAAACCATTTTCAGATAAATACTATGTCTGGCAATTCAGTATATATGTTGAGGCTGCCATCCTCAGAGAATCAGGGAGCTATTGCAGCTGACTTCCAGAGAGGATTTATGCCAGGAGCTCCAGGGAATAATTCATGTAAATTAATTCCTCAAGAACTGGCTAATAAGACAAATATTAGGATACTTTAAATTGTCTTCAATGTTATCTTCCTTAACCGCACTCATTCCCAAATGTTAAGACTAAAACAGGGTCATTCAAGCCTTCTACTCATAGTGCTGTACTGAAAATTTTCTAGTATACTTCATAACAAAAAGTTTCCTTAACATGTTGTCTGACAGCTATGCACACCACTCAACTAGCAGTACAATTGAGGAAGAAATGACAGCTTCTTAACTTTTAAAGGGTTACTTAATTATTTCTCTTCCGACTGTCACAGACAGTAGCAGCATAATTTGATCCTATCAGGGTCTAAATGTTACATGTAAGTTGTGAGACAGTACACAGGAAATAAGACCATTCCAGCCATTTTTCATTTTTTGTCAGGACTTGGGAGTAGCCTTCTCAGAAAAAACACTCCTTCTCTTGACTTCTAACTACTCATCCAGCTCCTTACAGAACAGAGCTCCTCTCCCCAAAGGCACTCTGGTACAAGCTGTGAACAGTACTTGCAATCTTCTAGTAGCAATTTCATGCCCAGTTCCAACATTTCCTCTTTTACATGAGACATTATTTTTTTTCTAAACTGACTATTCCACATGTAGTATATCCTTCACCCTAAAGGTTCTTTGCATTAGGTTTTTTTTCAATTGAACTTCTGTAGTTTTTCAATTCCGTATACAGGGATAGCCTCTACACCACTTAAATTATTGCTCCTTTTGGTACAAGAGAGGGAACACAGAGACACCATGAAACTTAATTTTAAAATTCTGTTATGCTACTTTTCTTCCATGCTGCACAAGTAGCATGAAGACTGTAAAAAACACATAAAGAAAGCAAAACTCCTTAAATAAGTTGCTTAAAAGAAAAAAAGACGTGCTCCCACGCATTAGCAGTAGACTGGCTGTTCAGGAGCATTCAACTTTCCTAATTCCAGACAGCGATACCATTTGTTAGAGAGAAGTGGTTAGGGAAATCAAGTTTAAAAAGGCATTCACCAGTGGATTGCTGCCAAATGCCTATCAAAAGCTAATCAATTTAATCAATGATAGGTCTGGGTTAAATGAATTTACAAGTTAGTTCAGATTGTCTAAGTGAAATGTTACTATAAAAAGAGCTTTTTCCCTACCTGTGATAAGTTCTGAAGCTACTGATACTCAAAATTATCTACTAACACACCAAAATTCCAGTCATCACCAAAACAAACACAGTTCTCAATTTACAACTTGTGATTTATTAGTCAGCAAAACCCAGCCAACAGATCAGATTGTAATCACAAAACTGATAATCCATTTACTACAGACAGAGTATTTATTCTGCATCAAGCCCTGAAAAGGTGTCTGTTGTGCTAATAGGAATTAACAGTTCAGAGGAAAATGCACACATCACAGCAGAGGTGAGTCTGCAGAGAACTTTCCTTACAGTGAGATATTTGAGGAGTTTAGTAATTTTAAAGCATCAAAGTCCAGTCAGTTAACAGTCTTTATATAATGGGACAAGTTCTCTTTGCTATGGTATAAGGTGACTGTTTTTTTTTCTTGACTAGCAAAAGTCACAGGAGAGTCACTAGTTGGTAAAGTTGGGTAAGATTTGTTCTTTCTAGGAACAGTAAATATAAGAAGTTACTAGAAAGACTCATTTAAGGCTGCGGTAGATCCACTATTTAAAAGTATATTCTATCCAAGAGGTTTTCCCATTCAGTTATCCAATTCAGTAATTACTCGTCACCTCAATATTGTGCATAAAAAGAATGAACAATATTTTGACAATAAACCCATGTTTAAACCTCACTTATTTTTTCCCTTCAACTTCACAGGAAGATTTTTATTGGGCCAAAAATCTCATTCTACAAGTCAAGGAAAATGGTGTTGTCTGTTCTCCATGTCTCAGAGAAACGCTGTCTACTATACAACCCACACTTCATGTTTCCCCTGTTGCTTCCATCACAGGAAGTGCAAGTACATCCACGACAGACCTCAGACTGTAGAAACTAGACCTCCCATATAGATCTCCCATATACTCCACACTGCTGTACGAGATTGTTCCAATCTTTTTTTTAAACTCTTGCCCACTTGAATAGTGTATAAGCCACATACAGAACTGTGAAAGCCTTTGCAAGAACTGCTTGTTTGCTCATCATGAAGAGGTTACTAAGCTGTAGCCTGGGATACTCCAGTTCAAATCTACTCTGCATTCTCAAGATGAATCCATACTTCATGCCTGCACATCTGAAAACGAAACAGGAGCCTCTACTCCAACCCTCATCATCTTCCATCAGCTACTGCAATTATTTTTACTTTTACAAATCCCCCTTTCTCACACAACAATATAAAATGCTGCTTCCAAGAGATCAGCATTCACCATCAAACTCTGATCTCCATTAAGTCTTAATTTCCAGTGTTCTTCCAGGCTTGCCTAATATATATCTTAAAAGCCAAGTGGCCTATCCTTTACTTCAGCAGTTCACCACTCATCTCTTAAGTTCCCCAAATACCACTTTTTCTGAGCTTACTCTCTTTTTGCTCTCTGTATTTGCCATAAGCATCTCTGTAGGCATTCCATCCTCCAGATTTTCCCTTTCAGTGCAACAACCCCTCTGTGACAAAATACACAGAAAATATTAATGATTAAGCATCCAGTAACTAGGGTTCACAATGACAATCGGAGTCATCCTGTGACAACTACAAGCAGCACAAAACCCATCATATATACTGCTGTTTTTTCAAGGACTGGCTTCTTGGCAGTTTATGAACTGCCTGATGCAAGATTTCCTCTGCTGGAGCCCACTCAAGTTCCACCCTTTGCTAGCTGAAAGTTTTTTCCCTTCTTCAGTACTGGCAAAACTCAGTATCGCAGCATTTCTGAAAATTATTGGACAGTTTTTCAAATGCAAGACATGATGAGATACTCAGAGCCAATGGTAAGGCACACTGATGACATTAGGACTTAACTCAAACCAGGAATTTGAAAGGTTTAATAGGAATAAATCCTCAAAATACTTGAATGATTTGACAGAGAAAGTGGAAGGCTTTGGAAAAAATCCATATAAAGTCATTTTTCGAAAGAGTAATAGCAAATGTTAAGTACTTTGTGTCCTGTTTGTCTGTCTTAATTATCTACATTAAATCAAGCAGAATATATCAGTGGACATTTTGGAGAAAACTGTCAAATGTTTTCTATTAGGGAGTTTAAACCTACCTTTACAATGAGCACGACTAATTGTAAAATGGCTAACATTGGATTTCCTCAGTATTACATGTTTTATTTATGTCACTTATAAAACAATGCATTTCCCAAGTTGTAATAATATCAAGCATCAGTTACAACAGCAACTAGTAAAATGTTTTTGGCAAGACTGACAAATATAGCACTAGTAGATCCAGAACTGCTCTGTTCCCTGAAAGCTAATGAAGTTCTGAATCAGGATCTATTGAAAATATATCAGTGCTCTTGACTCCACACAGCAGTGCACAGAAAACAACACTGAAAACCTACTTCTTGCCTACACAGCTAAAGTGTGTTATAATGTAAAAATACACTGGAGATCATTCATCTGCTTCTCTGAAATAACCCCCAGGCACTGTACACACACATACACAGACTAGGGAAGGCGGAACAATTGGCCTTTCCCCACTCCTCCAGTGAGTGCCCTACAAACAGAATAGGAGAAAAAGAACTTGGTTCATTGAGCCATTGAATATTTTGAAACAGTAGTTTGCATAAACGCTGAGTAACAATAGGCTCAACCGCAGCTTAGCTCAGAGTATAAACTGTGATAACTACGTCTTTGTGAAAGAAACTTTTAAAAATGAGTTTGGTTTCTGAAGTATTAAATGCCCTCATTTGTTTTGAATCCTAAGGGATGTGGCCCCTCAGCATCTTTGCAGAATCAGGCTGCCGTTTAGAGAAGCCCGGTCTTATGAACAATAGCCTCTGATTTGTTACAGTATTTATGACCTAATTTTAATTTCTACCCATAGTCTTTGGTATTAATCAAAATTCAACACTAATTACAGCTGCCAAAGCACGTCTCTTAACTCGTACAGCCGAGCCAGGTAAAACATGCTGAACAAATTTCTCCCACATAAAAAAAGATGCCAGCTCTCTTTCTTCACTAAAACACGCAAGATATTTTAGCCTGTTTTTATACTGTCTTCTAAGACTTAACCACTCCATACTTTGTACTCCATGTTTTCTTTCCATCTGAACTTGCAAAAAATCCCCATTTAATATCAAATGCTGATTTTAACTGATGAGCTATTTCACCTTCTCCTTTAAATCACTAAGACACTCGCTCTAACTGAGCCTGATACTTATCCTACAAACACTGCTCTCTGTCTTTCAGCTCAAATTACTGCCACATCTACTATTTCTGCTTCAGCAAGTTTCTAGTCAATGCAATATTTAGGCCAATGAAGTTGGGGATTTTTTCCCAAGTTTTACAAGGAATTGCTTCCAAATGGCTTCCTGAAATATTCGTCACATTAAGTATTTCTCTACCTGCAAAACAATACTGTAATTTAATTTTTTTAGGAGGAGATAGTATGCTTTTTCATTTACAGAGACCAGCAGTTCACCTGTCACAGCTCTATTATTTTCAAGTCTACTACAGATGTACCTTCCAGTGCTGGTGTTAATATTTTATGTAAGGATGGGTGCAGAATTAACCCTGAGGACTCTTACTGTAAGTCAATATACGTACAGGGAGCCAATTTATTCGCAGCAGACATTGGCGATAGCCACAGCCTGGTTACAGAAGCCTAGACTTCACACTATGCAGTTCATCCTGTTGAAGAAGCTGGTGGCAGTTGCAGATCAACTACTTTCAGCACCTAAGCCATCTAGATATTTTATTAATTTCACAGTCAAACAACAGTTTGTTCCTGTACTTTAAGATATGGGTGCTGCGTTTGTTTTTCCTATCTGTTGCCATCATCAGCCTTTCAAAACCCACTTGTTAATTTTGTAAATTGGGTAGCTATATTTGAAAATAAAGTTACTCTTAATTTACAGATGTCCTTTCATTATTATGGTGGAATACAAATTCCCACCTACGTATCTGCAGCATCAATCCATTGCCTGAATCCATCCTGTAACAAACAACATGTTAATACAGCCTCTCACTGTGCAAATCCTGTAGAACAGGCATCATCACACACATAACTCTGATTTCACAAAGAGCTGAGGAAGGTTAGGTGTCTCAAGTCTCCATAGCAAACTGGGAGCACAAATCATGTATTCAGACTTCCAAAACAAGCACTACAGATGCAGAGCCATCCCGTTACTTCTACTGGTGAAAGGCAAGAAGCTGAAACAGATTCTCAGCTCACTGTCTCCTTCCTGAGAAGGCATTTCTGCCTCTGTATTCCCTGCTTCTGCAACCTGTCAACTTCAGCATTGCAACTTGACTTTCATATCATTGTTGAGATGCTTTTTTTAATTATGGTGTGACTAAGCCACATGCAGACAACACCCTGTGTTAAATTGGAAGAGACATGACAATTTAAATTGACTTAAGAGTCAAATCCATGTGATCCATAGGCCTATATAATGCATTACACTATATAATGTATATACAGCCTTCATGCTACTAGCACTTAATGTTTGACATTCCAACAGGATCTTCTCATATCACCAGGAGATATAGTCCCAAAGCTTAGATTTCACTGCTAAAGAGTCCCAGGTAAGACATTCGTGTCACTGTCGCCACTGCATGAAAGCTCACAGTATAGGAATTCCTAACAAATCATACTAGAGACCATCTTTGGAAGAGTTACTTAGCGCTAATACCTCTTCCTATCCTCTCCCTGCCTTACATTTGAAAGAGACGAGAGAGGAATTATCAACAGTTTGTAGGCAAACAGTTCGTACGTTTCTTTAAAACCACTAGAACGCAGAGGAACAGAAGTCCTCTTCTGTTCAGAAGCTTTCCACTCAATAAAATTCCCCATTTGTCTTTCCTTTTCTAGACTTCTTTCCTCTTGCTAATCAGTGCCAGCCTCCAATTAGAACTGACAATAGAAGAAAGTCTTTTTACGATCTTCAGTCATCACTACATAAAACACCATACTGGACTCCATTCTGCACTCAGTTCCTTCTTTTTCTCAAAAAGAAAACTTAAAGTAAGTTTACTGGTTTTAATCCTTTTCTTGTTCTCAGGCCAAAACCAAAATTCTTTCCAACCCATTCTGGACCTGGAGTGAGAATACTGAGCATGAGCTGGGCTTGTTTGCTGCACCTTCAGCTAAATTACTGCTGCCACCACTGTTCCTGCTCCCTACCATCTCGTAAAATATTGGCTTCTGCTGTACATATCCAATAAAGAAAAAAAAATTAATTTTCCCCTAAACACAGCAAACTGGCAACAAGATCACAGATCAGCCTGTCTGCCTGGTATGCAAGACTAAAATCCAAAAATGAACTGAAGGCCCAATGTAAAGAAGGTGAAAGGCATATGGGGAAAAAGGAAATGCAAACAGTGGTTGTAGAAGAGGAAAATCAGATATGAAAAGGAGACCATGATTGTGAAAGATGTGGTTTCTAAAAATCTAGATACTGCTGTCTTGTTACACTGCTGTATACGTATAAAATGGCTGCACACCTTAAAACATCAGCACAAATTAGAGAACCCATGCCAGAATACCACGATAAAAATGCCCCTGTTCTTTAAACACAAAAACACAGGCAAACTAGTAGGGAGGAATCAGGTGTCACACATTAAACAAATAGATTTGGAACAGTATAAAAACTCCAGTGTAAGCTGACAGTATCCCTTTCCCTCTTGCACTGTCTACTCTCCAAGCTCCTTGCTGTGACCCCAGCAGCTTATATTTTTCAGCAAAGCTCTTCAGGCTCACTGCAATTCCCTCTATGTTAAGAGGGCCCAGGAAAATTCACACTGCTGTGAAGAAACTGAAATGACAGACCTGCCTCCATCACACCATGGGACACCTAGGACTGAGAGAAAACCTCTTTTCTGTTTTCACAAACTCCATCTAACCCTAGCATGCCAAGGAACCGAAAATGTTGCTGCCAGTCACTGAAAGAGCAACAAGTCTGACCCCTTGTACCACTGTGGGTGCTCCACATGACCGATCTTTTAAGTGAAGGACTGCAGAGACCAAGAACTGGCTTTACCCCAAGAGATGCCTACAAAAAAGCCAGAAGTCTGGAACATTTCTTCCCCTTCTCAGCACAGCTGTGAACTGCACACTGGGAGCCAACCTTTGATAAGAGGCACAAATACCACTAAAAAAGAGCTCTGAATCAGTGGAGCTTTTTATATACTGTAATAGATCCCAACTGTATCAAAAGATTAATATTGACCTCTCAGGACTAAGGATATGGTATTGGGTCCAGGATATATGCTTTTAAAAGGTCCCTAAATGCTTATTCATCTAATAAACCACAAAAGCTCTAAAGAAGCTGCTGCCATCTGTTTACTGGACTTGGACATTTCTATATGATCCTCTCCCTCCCCCCACCAACTGGATACAAAAGAAGAAACTAAAACCAGAAAAATTAAAACTAGGACTGCATTCTTTAGTCACAAGATTTCTCTTGAGTACTGAAAAGATCTCCAAAACTTTGCAATGTGTGGTACAACAAGTTGCATTGTGGGCAGATTTGAAGCTTTAACTCTACATTTCCTTAATTCTGTCACGTAAATCAGACTCAATTTCTTTTGCATATAGTTCTTTTCAGTTTAATGTGAATTCATTTACTATTTGCAATTTGAAATAAAAATATTTGTTTTAACCCAACAATTCGAAAGTAGTGGTTGAGGAGGAAAGAATAGTTAAATGACAGCTTTCCTTTGATCCTCAGGTCTTCACAGTTAAGACGGGGAGGGACCCACTAACCACATCACAGATTAGGTACTGAACACATTTTGTCCACATCATAGAAAATATTAGTCTTTTGGATAAGCAAAGCAACTAATTTAATGATACCAACAGTAACTAGAACAGGTTTATAAGAAATCAAATAATTGTTTAAGGAGTTCTTTGATTCTCTGTTTTCGAACAAAATCAGGCACGGTGCTTGCTTTGGGGAAGGCTACAGCTACCCTGTTATGCTTCAAGGGCCTCCAGCCACTGGCTATTATGTACAAAAATGACCTCCACCTTCACCCTTTACTTGAGTTTAGACTATCATCTCAGACTGAGGTAGTCTACACTCTCCAGTCCCATCATGTTAACTGCTTTAAAAGCTCAGATACAGACCCAAGTAAGCGGCAGTGGGCACTGACGCCCAAGCAGCACACAGTATCGGAAGGGTAACTCCTCCCCAGCCAAGGACATGAGTTAAACAGTCTTTTCTCTGCAGGGAATACCCTGATGGCCAATTAGAATCCACAGCATTAAGCATTCATATACTTCCTGGTTAAACATTAGAAAACAGGATTCAATTTCTTAAAGTACATGGTTTTCTCATAGCCCAGGATCTCCACAAGCACAGCACGTTCACTGCAGTGCATTGGACAGCAACCGCTGGGTCCACCAGCCTCCACTGGGGCATGCCCTGCATGTTTACAAGGTATGCCAGCCCAAATGGGATGCCTGTACTCTGTCCATATTGATTGCCAGGTTAGCCACAACATGAAAAAAACCATAAAATTAAGTGGTCACAGGAAGGAAAAAAATACCTGCAGCTTCTCATCCATACAACCAACGTGAACCTTGCATATACTTGTAGACACACACCAGCTTCTTATAAACCAGAAAATCATGCAGTCATCTGTTTCAAAAATAGTCATGCAATATTTACTCTCTAAATGTGAAGGTACTTCGTATTTTAAAACTCTAAAAATAAAGTTCAAAATGTGAATAATAGTCACCTTGTCCTGGGGAGAAGAAAATTTCTCAAAGTCCCTAAAGCAATGCCAGACAACAAGGTACTGAACCTTTCACAGACAGTTTTAAGAACAGTATTCAGTAGTTTTGAAATTACTTCACCACATCTTTGACTTACTGTCCTTTAACTGTATGCTACTGCCACTAATATTTTTTTTTCATTTTGTTATCTGCAGTGTATCACAGGTACACACAGTGACCACACACTGGAAGAGACTGTCCAGGGAGGTTGTGCATTCTCCCTCAGAGATATCAAGATCCATTTGGATGCAATCCTGTGCCACGTGCTCTAGGATAACCCTGCTTGAGCAGGGAGATTAGACCAAATAACTCATTATGTTCCCTTTCAGCCTGACCTATGTGGTGATTCTACAATTCTGTATCACCTCAAGTCCATTGTTAGAAGCAGACACAGCCAAAACAGTTGAACAGGGTTTTAGCTGACCAGGTACAGCAGGACAGTCTCCCAGAACAACTCTGTTGTTGTCAACAAGCATGAAAGTGGGCTTCTTAGACCTTTTTTTCTTAAATCACCACTGTTTACTTCACCCATTCAACCAGCCAGACAAAAACAGCAAATCCCATGAATGTGCTAAGAACTCCTGAGCTCAGCAATTAAAGTAAAAACATTCATTAGATTCTTACACTTGGGCAGAATAAAACCTAGTTCTATGTTGCCTTTAAAAGCCTACCCTAACAAAACATCCCTGAACAGCTTAGATTTCCAGCCCACACATGTTGGTTATCAAAAGAAACAGACATGAGAAACAATGAAGGAGAAAGCTTGCACATATTTCTTCCTTAGACTCCTAAAACCAGCTGTACTGGAAAAACGAAGCTAAGTTAGCCACTCAGAACCAGTGGAAGGACAGTCACAAGCACCACGGGTTAAAAGCAATCACGTTCCCTTGAAGGGAACTGCTTACAAGTGTTGCTTGATTTTTTTCCTTCCAAGATGCAATCAGAACTTCTTAACGAACAGTAATGCAGCTACATCTTGCACAGTAACAAAAAAATCCAGCAACTGCTTGATGCCCTGGAGGTTGTCCTTAATTCTAAGTTTAACTCAGTCACATTCTTAATCAACATTCAAAAGTCTACAAAGACCTGATCTGAGCAGCAGAAAACCCTGTAGTACAGCTACTTTCCATTTATAAAAATCACAGCCAAGTTAGGTCTCAAAATATGTCTATATCAAGTGTGACAACTTTATGATTTTTGCCAGTTTTTGTCAGCTACTCTTGTCATTTTTAAGGATGCTCATTGGGGGATGGGAGAACAACACACACAAAAGTCCCACAAATAGCCCTCAAAAGAGCCAAGACATGCACACACATCTGATCTGCAGGCAATGATCTCAACATCATTAGTTTAGTCTTGGACACACTCATATCACTATGGCACTGTATAGAGCCACTGCATCTCCTGAACGAAATCACTGACCCATCATTCCAAGAGACCCATCACACAATGCATGGATTTGGACGATCTGTCTGTACAACCCAGTACCTCACCTGGAGGATGAGGAATGTAAGGTAGAAAGTTTTAGAGAACCTTGGCCCTTTTGGGGCCCTTTCGGAGCCCTTTTGGATATATTGGACACCAAATATATCATATGCAAAAATGACCTTCCACCTTCTGAGTACAGACACTTCTGAGCTTAACGTTTCACCAAATGAAAGACTAAAACCAAGAGAGAGTACAGAGAGTACTGAACCAGGGCAAATGGTTCTACATACATAACAGAGCCACCTTCCTTGAACTGCAGAAACATTCTTAAGACCTTCCAGCCTCCACAGAGACTGTCAAATCCTGCTTCTCCACTCAGGAGGATCAGTTCAGCCAGCAACCTCTGAATGTTCAGCACATCCTTCTCAAGAATAAGAAGCTATTTTGCAGAAAGATGCATTTGAGTTCCCAAACAGATGTCTTCAGCCCAGCTATATGCAGTTAGTAGCTTGTCTTCATTTTGAGACACTAACACATGATGTCACAAGTTTTTTTTGTTAATTTTTAAGACTTCTTGGTTCTCCCTTATTAGGGCCCACAAGTAATAGCTCTTTCAAGATTACATGTAGGTAGATAACCACAGGTAACATCCAACACAGGTTCAGACATTCTGATCAAAGTGTGATATGGAGCAATTTAAAATAAGTGACATGGAAAACAGTAAGATAAGGGGGTTATGAAGGAGCAAGATATTAAAAACATTATAATTTTCAATGCCTATCACTGTATCATCTGTTCTAGACACTATGGGAGAAGCAAGTTTAAAAGAGAAGAAAACTTCATGCAACACACATGCCAAAAGGAGATATCAAAGCAGCCTTCCCAAAATAGGCTGGAGTTATTTAAACCTCTTTTCTCAGAGAAAACACAAGAAGAGCCTACTGGTAAATGCAGAAAATAAATCTCTATCATTTTAATCTTGCCAGTTGTGTTCAGAACACATTCTCAAGCTTAATGGTAGTTCTGCTACAGCAGAAAATGAGTTTTTCGCCAAGTTTTGGAGTATATTTTTGCAAGTCCTCGCACATTTGCTAGATTACCTTTTCTTAGAAGTACTAAGGAGAATGACTAGCACAGGGAGAAAGATTTTTCTTTTTTAAAAGGATGAGTTTAGTATTGCTCTGCATAAGCAGGTGAACATACCTTACAGAAGATTCCGCAAAGAATGATTTCTGCTCTCTGTGGGCAACTGTACAAAGGAAAGTCTAACCCCTCCCAAAAGCTATCACACCACAAACACAGGTATTTTGCTAAATGGCTTCCAATGAGGCAGCCTTGATTGCCCTGCAGAATATGGTGGGATTTACTCATATAGTTAAAGAAAAGTCAAGTCTATAGATCTACATATTTCAAGCACATAAGCAGGCCAAAAACTGCATAACCCACTGGAACCAGTGCCTCTTCACTCTTCTACTCATGAACAAACTCAAATAGTTTGCTTCCTATTCTAGCCTGTTGAATCAAATCAGGTTAACTCTATTTTCCTCAAGCACAGTTTTGTTTTTATTGTCACAACTTCAGAGATATGAACAGCAGAGAAATATGTCTAAGTCTAGCCATTCTCTTCAGTGGAAGGTCAGATTTTTCCAAATATCTAGTACTGATTCAGCCGTGCTCCTACTGAACTCAGACATACTCTAGAGACAGCTTCTACCAACACTAAGCACTTTTGGAAAGCCTGACCAGACCTATTTCACCAGTTCAGTGTCCTGCATATTACTACAGTGCACTAAAGCCCAGAGTTCTCATCAAGGCAATTCCCAGCAGTACTAAGAAGCTTACAGAACAGACTGTTCCTGCCTCTGTAATTTTATAGCTTGTACTTTTAACAATGGAAAACACAATATTTAGGTGGACCTGTGGGACAGAGCACAAGACTCCGCTGAATCTTATGAAAGGAGTAATATCATAGTTGTTTTGAGTCTTGTTTCTGAATGCAGTGCAGCACCATGTATTCTTTAGAAGCCTCTGTCCTCTGTAAATTCAAGCATCAGGGTATTAGTGAAATTCAAATATTTCGAAGACAAAAATAAGGATTTCCATAAAAGCAAGGCGTATTCTCAAATCCTCTCCTAGGAGAAGTTTTGAGATCTTTTATAACTACCCAATATTCAGAGAAGGAAATTCAGACTAGTAAGCACTGAACAAGATGAGGTTACCTATTCCCTCGTAACATTCTACAAGCCATTACAAGAAAACAGAAAAGGTGAAATATTTCTTTGCCACTGTAACCTGGTAAGCAAGGAATTAAGGAACTTTTCTACACAGTCAGAAGCCTTTACAAACCAGCTGCAAGACTGCAGAAAGGTACCAGACCCTTGGCCTCCATCCAGCCTCATGGACCAGCAGGGAATTCCTTAAGAGGAAACATTCAGTCACTCCCTGGCAGATAACATACTGTTCCAGGAACTCAGGAAAAGGGTATTTGGTGCAGCAAACAAGAAGCAGTTAGAGAAAGGGATGACTGTGTCAAGAGTCTAATTGTGCCAGAACGCCCAAACAGGAAAAAAATTGCATAACTGAGGTCTAATGGAGAATTGGAATATCTGACACAACTTGGATTTGTGAAGAAGCTTCTAGCTGAGACAGGTCAGTGAGTTGCAGTTAAGCCTACACAACATCCTAATTAGAAACTGTTCTTATGAAATATAAAAAGTGTATACACCAACGAATGTTTTTGTACGTTCTGTTAGAGGCCATATATTATATATGCCCAGAGTCGATATGCACCACCCCCTAACTGTAAAAAACCCAAAAGACAAACGCATACAAAACAAACAACCCCTCCTCCAAAAAAAAAAAAAGTCCAAAACACAAACCCCTACACATTTTCATTAAAGAGAGTGGTGATAACACATACTTCCAAAATTATTTTTACAAAACAGAAGCCTAAAATGAAGTGATGCAAATAGTTCAAGGTGGGTTTCACAAGTACGACCTTGGTGTACTACCTCTGGATTAAAATGTGGAGACCTTTGGTATTCATACTGTCACCCTCAACAGCTTTGCATAGGAAGTGAAGAATATTATATTCAGTAAAGAAGGCAGAAGGAATTTCAGTGAGAAGGAAGTAATTGTTCAAGTTGGAACTGTACCAAAACACAGGGGTTAACACACTAACACTTGTGGAAAGAAAAATATACCAGTACTATGAATTTCTCATGGAACAGAAGGTATTCCAAACCACAGTTTTATCTTTCTTCTAAAACAGCATACATTCCAGCAGCACAGTGTTTTCTCATGTGCAGTATCTATGGAATGTTTATTTTCCAATTTGGGAAGTGTAGGGCTAAACATAGCACTGCTGGATGCTCCTGCTCAGAAACTGAAGAGACTAGTAGCAATTTGGACAAGGTGCTGCAGTGTGGTGAAAAAAATGATACCGATACCATTTGGAACTGTTTGCGAGTATTACCACCCCATTGCTCAAGACAGAAATTTCTCTTGCTTTTTATGAAATACATCAAGTGAAATGCTAAGATTTTGGTCACCTAAATACTAGGCTTACAACACAAAAAGGCAACAAATGAACTTAAAAAATAACAACTAAGGTAAACAGCACTTGGAGGAGAAACTTGCTAAGTTTTTATCAGGACATGAAATATAGAAAATGTGCCTTTCCTCGAACTTTTTCCAAATACGTGCTGATAACTGAATTTGCCAGTAAAAACAGTAACAGAAAGAGGAAGTTCAGGTGAAGTAGAATATTTCACGAACAGATTTTTCATTCGTACTCACACTTATGAGCATGAGAATTCACTCAGCTGGTCATCCCGTATAAACAATCTCAACACTAGAACAGATACCCAATACGAACTGAAGTACACAAGTGTCAAAAGCACAAATTTAGTCAATTAACTATTTTTCTTAATTAAATTCAAAAAAGCAAATATTTTACCAAATTGTGAATGGCAGTGGAAACTGGAACACTGGTTCAACTTAGAGATCACTTTCTCTGAATTATTTCCTCATCTAAAGTACATGGCAAGAAACACAAAATAATTCTAAGTATAGTCACAATCACATTAATGGGAGACAGTTAAGCGATAAGAAATGCTTGGCCATATAGCAGGAATCATTTAAGTTCAGGCTGTCAGACAACTGAATAGTTACCCAAGGGAAAGAATGAAACGTGCTTCACCTGTGTCTTTTAAAAAGAAACAGTCAAAACAGTATTAATTGTTGTTCATTGTTTATATATTTAATGTAAATAAAGATAATCCTAGGGAAGTGAACAAGTGATTCGTGGATGTTTGACTTAATAAGCATGTACTGCCTTACGAAATACTACCCTGAGTCTGGGATGTTTACCAATGCATCTAATCAAGTCATATTTTGGAGAAACACTAATGCGCTCAAGATTAGAGTCAAGTCTTGGCTTTTTGACTTGTCAGTTGACCAGACAAATGACTTAAAACAATAGTAATTTTTTTACCCTTTAAACACTAGCTATGTATTTGAATTATTTAAACTATGAGAGTGACGTTCAGGAGCTGTCAAAGCTCAGGACACTGATTAACAAGAACAAACAGAAGCCAGAACATTCAGCAGAAACTCACTCTGTCACTCAAAAGGCAAAACAATTACTAAAATTTCTAAGATCAACCTCTCCTGAAGTTGGCCCACATTAGCTTTCCAACACAGAATTGGTGGTGTTTTGCAAGTTTACTTAGCTCTTGCAAAGTAGCCAACAGGTTTTTAAGAAAAGTAACCATAAAATCCCGAGATCACTTTACACATCCCTACATACACACTGGACAGTTTAGGCAATCATTTCTAATCATCTGTGTATTCTTTATTCAGGAGTGCAAAGAGTACCACAATCCTGCAACCCCAAACCTTCCTCCCACTTCAATTATCTACAAATTTTAAAGCTGTCAGAATGGTTCTTCCCTCCTGGTTTTCAAAGTCATGAGATGAATATTGCTGTCATGAGTAGTCAAAAATAGAACAAGAGAATTAGCATTGATAATTTAGTAGGTGACAGATGAGAGGAAACAAATGTACATACAGCAAAGTGTAACACATCCATGATTTTCTTTGGGACCAATTAATATTAGAATTGGCTTGCATACTCAATCATAATTCCACTGCTCATGAAAATGGGGATCTTATCTAATGAAAGCCAACAAGACACTTTTTTGATTTAATAAATAAGTACATTCTGAACTACAGCACAGAACAATCATTTTGTCAAATACTAACACCAGCAACAATATGAGACTTAGGGGCATAAATATTTGAGTATTCCAGATGTTCATTTTGTGAGCTGTATTATTAATGTCTCCTCCAAATGATGACGGAAGACCAGAAGCACCTAAGCTATGGCCTTACAACTCAGACTGCTAAGACAACTTCACCCATCTCTTCTCAGTACTTACCTGATGAAGTGACACTAGCAATTAGCAACAGGTACTCTTCACAAGTCACTTCTTTCCTTCCCTTATCCAGCCTCCTGTTTGCAGTTCATTAAAGCCCTTCCAACACCCAAGCAGGCACACTCTAGTCAAAGGGTATGTTCATTCCAGAATATGTAGTGTCTGTTCTCAAAGCGATGCTTGTGGGCTCATGTCCTTACCCTTGCATACTACATACACTAGCAATGCAGATGGAAAAACAGGGGAGTTTGTTGTTGCTGGTGGGTTGTTTAAAGAACAACCATTTTCTCATCTTGTTTACTTCTTTACTCAGTTCCCAACCATTATTGCTACAGCTCAAGGTACTGAAAGCAACAGTTTGTGCCACTATCACCTAACAAAGTTGGTGAGGTTGGGCAGAAGCCCTCCAGTCAGTATTCAGATACTGGGCAACAACTGCACACACCTTTCACACCTAAAAGCAAGCAAAATCATGATGATGTAGTAGCTATGAGATGGCAAGAGCCCCTGTGGAAATAGCAGAGAGCCACAGACATTGGTGTTGCTAGATTTCCTAAGTTTCTGCTCATGCTACACCACTTTATAGATATCTCCGCAGAACAGGACATCTGATGAAAGTATAGTAGGAAAGTTAAAGTTGACAGATTTTACAGCAATTGAGACATTTTTCTTGGTTTTCCTATTGCCTGAAATGCCACGTACAAGGGCATCAACTCATTCACTCAGATGAAAAGCTGCAGGATCTAAGTCTATGTTTGGAAGAGTATTACTCCACTGAAACAACATTCTAGCACCATCACCTCAAGCAGTATTGCAGAAATGGTCAGTAATACAAGAGAAAAAAGAAACAATGTTAAGGCAGCCCAATGACAGATGTGGTCCCAGCCTTATGCTACACACCACTCTGGAGATGCTTGGTTTGTTCTGCTTACATCTGTAAGAGAAATTAAATGACCACCTCTACTGTCCAACCATTATATTTAAGTACAGAAGTACTTACAAACTGCTTGGAATTATTTAACATCTAAAATGCTGGTTAATTGCTTCTTCCTGATGCAAGTCTTGTTAATATGGCATTAAACCCATACAAAGGCAGACTCACTGTCACCTGTAGAAAAGTTCTATTAAACAACAAAAAAAGTTCCCAAAGCATAGTCATAAAAAAGTATTTCTGAAACACCACACATTTCAATTACAAATATTTCAAGGCAGGCCCCTCAGTAGAGAATTAAATATGCTGCCATAGCACGCAAGTTATAGACTTTGCTGCTACTTTTATATTCAAAGCCAAAAACAGCAATCTGCTGTACAAACTAGCTAGTGTAAAAACACTAGAAGAATGATAACACTACATTTTGTTATTAAAAAAATAATGTCACTTCTATGTAAGCCTTAACATTTAGTTCTCTCACAAAACATCAATATAAACAGGTCCTTTAAGGAACATTTGAAAACCTGAGATAGGCAATCAACAGTTCAGATCTCATAAATGAAGTCAGGAGTTCAAGTGCCCTCAAAACAACATTTACTTCCACTGAAAAGTAAGTTCTGCTTGCCCTTGACATACTAACATCCCAGTCAGTATGAAGGAAGATAATAAGATCTGTCAGTTTCTGGAAAAACTTTTAACAAACAAGGCTTTTTCTTAAAGAGTTGTTTGATTTGATTTTGCCTGCTTTACCAAGTCTCCCAAGGGGTATATTTTTCTCCACTGTGTCAGTGGCCTGATAGAAATCCTATAACAGTGGAAGACTTAACCCTATCACAAGATACCATCTCTCCCTCTTAATGCAAAATGGAGCCAGGTTTACTACAGTTTCATTTTAAGAGATTACCCCTGAGAATCAAGTTCAGCTACAGTTTATGCCTAAAGTCCAGTAAATGAATATACAGTGTATCTTAAGTATATTTAAAAAAAAAAAATTGAATGGCAAAATGCAGCTGAAACTCCCCAGAGGAGATGAAAATGTTTTAGTAAATTTATGAAATATTAAGTGTCACAAATTTATGCAATGTTAAGAATAGCAAAACAACTCCTCCTAGAGTGGTTAAACATCATACCACTAAGTTAAACACCCAGATCCCCCTCCCAATTAACATTTTTGTTTGAAGACTAACTATTTAATTTGAAATTTCCTCTTGCTATGCCAATTACATTTTAAAACTTTTTCCTGTGAAATTTAAGTGCACTATCTTATTTTACGCACAAACAACCCAGAGTAGAAAAAAAAATAAATGTTTTTCTTGCCTCAGTACCAAGCACCTGGCAAGTAAATGGAAGGTTCCTGCAAAGCCTTAAAGGTTATTAAAAGCATTCCTCCTTTTCCCTGGGGACTTAAAACTCAGTTATTTTCATTCCTCCTTTTAAGCCTATGAAATGACATCATCTTTTCCCCTTTGATTTATACTTTATAGTATTTTTTCCGCATTGTTCCTCAATTTGCTAATTCAGTAATAAATAAAACTCCTGTTGTTTCCCATAATGAAATAATAAGAGAGGAAATGCCCAGTATTGCATGTTTCTTTACAAAACAGGATCATTCATTATCTTAATTACATATATTCTGTGCATAATTTTAATAATTTGCAATTTATTATTTGTTTCAGCTACATAGGTCTTTGACTTAACTTGTCAAATCTTTGAAAAATAAACTAACAAACTGCCTTGGAAGGATCTCTACCAAAGCACTGTGATAGAGTACAAAAGTAAGAGTTTTCTATTTGCTCATGGTTTATTAACTTCCCCACAAATAGAGCATAAGTCTACACTCAGGGTCAATTCCCTTCCTGGGCACGTGGTGCTCTCTAAACCCAAGGTAACTTTACACCAACCCTCTTACTGAACCTACATCTGGGCCTGTTGCATTCAAAAGATTGCTGCAATTATGTTACTTCCCTCTTGTAAAACACTATTGTTCACTCCCATGAAACAGCTGCAAAAGTAAGACCCTCTGTTCTAACACTTAAAGCCCTCTCCCTTTAGGACCCTCCCCAAATTTAAAAGAAATTATCAATCAGTAGTAGCAAAAGAATTGGTATTAAAAACCCGGTTTAACAAAGTCATTGAAGTTGACAACCATTCAGAACAGGACTAGGAGGACAAAAAGCATTGCCTGGAAAAAATGAGACACCTGTCCCCAGTTGCAGAAGCCTAGAATTACCCACATATAGAAGAGACTGCTGGAAATGCCCCTGGCTAAAGCAGGATCAGCTAGAGCAGGTTGTCCAGCACCACATCATCCAGTCGAATTTTCCATGTCTCAAAGAACAGAGACTCCACAACCCCTCTGGGAAACCCATTCCAGTGCTGGACCACACTCCCAGTAAAACAGTAGGGTTTTGCTTGTGTTGAGACAGACATCGATGTGGTTTAATTTGTCTGCTGCATTTTGTCCTGTCACTGAGTGCTACAGAGATGAGCCTGTCTCCTGCATCTTCATTCACTGTTATTATATATTCATACAAATTGATACACTGAGTATCAGAGAGTACAAACTGATACCCTCTGAGCCTTCTCTAGGTTGAACACTTCCAATTCTCTCAGCCTCTCCTCATATGCTCTATGAGGAGATGCTGATGCTCTAGCCCCTGTATCATTTTTGTGGTTCCTGCACTGGACTCCATTTAAATGGACACCATTAAACCTGTTTGCATCTTCTATTAAGGATCCCAGAACAGGACACAGCATTCCAGATGTGACCTCACCAATGCCAAGTGGAGAAGGAGGATCACCTCCCTCAGTTTTTGGAAATGCTCTTTACCCTGCAGCCCAGGGTACTGCTGACCTTTTTTTGCCACCAGGATTCATGCTGGCTCATGGTCAGCTTGTCCACCCAGACCCGAAGATCCTTCTGGACAAAGGTGCTTTCTAGCTTAGCAACACCCACAGTTTGCTGGTGCAAGGCGCTGTAACTCCCAAGGCACAAGACTTTGCATCTCCACTTCTTGAGCTTCATAAGATTTCTCTGCTCAATTCTTCAGCCTGTCAAGGTCCCTCAGCATGGCAGCACAGCCACCGGTTTATTAGCCACTCCTCACAGCTTTGTATCATCTATAAACTTGCTGAGGGCATCCTCCATCTCATCATCGGGTCATTAATGAAGATGCTGAACAGCACTAGCCCCAGTACTGTGCCCTGCAGTACAGTAGTCCAGGAGACATCTGGAAAGAAGCTAGTCAGACAGAAGCCCATGGGTTTACCTACTTTAGGTGCATGGACAGCAATTGCTTTTGCCATGTCATACTTGTATGATAGTATACACATAAAGATAAGTAAGGCTGCAAAACAGTAGTGCAAGGTCTCCATACAGTCATTCCCCACAGAGCAGGTCTTGCTTCTGGATGCAGATAAAACTTCCTGTCTGCCTAAATCAACAGTTCCTTCTAGGTCACAGTTTTCCCGAGATACCAGGAACGAGCACAAATACATATACAGTCTTCAAAGCTGCACGATCTTTCCAAGTTAAAAATTATGCAGCCCTCCTGCCATAAAATAAAACAGGTCAACTTTTGGTTTTCATTTTTGTATTTCTAGGAAGGCTCTAATTTCCTTCTTCTGAAGTAGTCATGACATAGGATCACATCTGTGTACAGCTAAATCCACAAAAGGCAATAAATTCTGTTGTGACATCGTAAAGCAAGCATAAGTCTAACATTTAAATAGGGCAAATTGCACTGTTACCCACATGCTCACATAACATAAAATTTTAAGTCAAGACAAATTCATCCAGAGACCTTCTCTAGAGCTGAACTGAACAGTAACACAAACTTTTTGCTTACAAATGACTACATCCATACTATTCCTCCTCATCAGTGTCTACTATAATCAGGCAATCAGGCACAATGTTTTCTCATGATCTTTCATCAGTTCATAAAAGAGATCGAACTCAATTGGGACTGAATGTGGCAGGAGGAACTGCATTATTCGATAACAATTTTAGTGGAGGACTTGCTTCCTCCTCCATAGGAGCAAGGAAGACACTAATAAGCAACCTGCTTCATAGCAGGGTGCATAGTAATAGGTTGAACTTCACAGGCTTCACACCCATTTTGTTACTTGAAAAAGTCACAGAAATTTCTTACCTGCAACAAATGACTGCTTTACAGGAGAGTGCCAAGTCCAGAAAGCTCTGCCTGACTTCAAATGAAAGGGCATACTTCAGTGTGTGGCCATCAATAATCAGGGCAATATCATTTTCCTTGCCCAGTGACTCCCCCAGACTGGTACAATGTTGAGTCAGAGAGGCTCTTGTTGCCTGAAGAATAAACAGAAAGAAATCATGTTTCTTCATAATATAAGAATAGTGCATCCAAACTACAGCAAGGCATCTCCAGACTATGCAAAAGAGCTCAGTATACGTGCACGCAAATCAGCAGAGACATAAATTTGTGTTTTTACAGGACCTCGTGCATAAATATTGATTTGTCACAAATCAGCAAAAGTTGCCTCCACTTGCTTAGGAAACCATGTCTTGTTTCAGTGCAGACTCCAGCATCTCCACTACACAGTCCTGTATGATGCATGTGCCCACAGTACTTGGCATACATCCTTTTCAACTGTAGCACAAATGAATTAACTTTTCTGGGCCAAACAGGTGGGAGGAGGATCAGGCCACTTTCACACAAAGTGGAGAGAAAAGGGGGGGGGGAGGGAAAGAGGGAAAGTTGCTTTGCAATTCATTTTCTCTCACCCCACTCACTGATACAGTAGTCAAAACAAACTCACTCTGATTCACAAGAAAACTAGCCCCAAACTGGAGAAAAATTTACAGATTAAGTTAATGAGTATGACAGACTGCCCAATTCAGCCCTTTCAGACTCAGACTACCTTTTGCACCTTCTTCATTACAAGAATGACCACATTATTCCCTGTTTCCCCATTAAAATGTGAGGGATTAGATTTATGATTTCATGACTGTACCTGAAAATTTAACACAAAGTAGATGACTGTGCTTAAACCATTAGAGACCAATGCTGGGAAAACAAGAGTATGTCTTCAGGGAAAAAAGCTGTTTTATCTAGTTCAACAGTACTATGGTGAACTTGCCACCGGCTGCTGCATGAGAGGAGCCCCAAAGAGAAGATACAAGGACTCCCTGAAACATCATCTCAGCCTTGGCCATATTGATCAACATAACTGGTCTACTCTGGCCTCCAGAAAGGAGGCCTGGAGACACACCATCTATAACACTGCTGCTTCTTTTGAGAACGCAGGCAGGATCACTCTCGAGGAGAAAAGACAATGCAGAAAGAATTGTGCCTTGCAGAATTTACCACCTAAGGAGTCTTTCTGCTGTGCCTTTTGCAACCAGACATGCCTGTCTCGTATTGGCCTTTTTAGCCACCAGCGCACTTGTAACAAACGTGGGTAGAGCCCTTCCCAAATCTTCGTTCGCAAAGCCCAGTCATGATTCTATAAGGAATACAGTTTTGGTAATGTTATCAATAATAAAATTTTATTCCAAGAACTCCCACCCCTGGAAACTTAGAGTATCATTTCTTTGTCTTTACTGCTTCCTCTCAGTGTTGCTCAAACATTTTTCTTGCTCTCAAATGCAGAATTAGCCCCCATCCTTTTCCTGAAGGCACCCACAGGATTAAAAGCTCCACTGACTATTTGAAACCAAGGGAGTCAGTCCTTGCCCTTATTTCCTGTCTAGCACTTTGGGCACTTCAAGGGAAACACCCTCATTTTTCACCTGATCCAAAGAAGTATGAAGGGCCACAGCCTAACCACTCTCTCCCACAGCAGCAGAGGAGAACCCTGAGGGCAAGTTTAGGAGGGTTATTCAATATCCATCATCAGTTGCTCAAAAGAAAAAGTCACATGGCAACAGCAAGACTAATAAAAGGTAACGTTGCTCATCAGATGAGATTACTACTATGTCCACAGCTTATTATCATAGCTATGCACAAGCCTCATCCAATTCATGCCCCAGTCATGGAACTTATTCATCTTATATATGATTAGTAACAAGGTTAATAATACCTCAAAAGGCTATAAATTAAGAATTACAAATTGGGCACTTAATCTAATCAGCATTTTGTAAAACTCTTAATATACTCATCTATACACCGGGCTAAATTACAACCTAATAGTTTATACAGTAAAAAAGCATGAATTATTATTTCTGTTTCTTCCAACTACTTACAAATGCTATGTTTTAAAAACAAAAACAAACTACTGCTCCTGTAGGCCACTGCAATTAAGAAGAATAAACTAGACCTCAAACTCCCTGGGTATACATATAATGAAGACTTTCTAAGTAAGCAGAGGAACAAACATTCAGAAACCACGGGCAACTATATCCTTTTGTGGGCAACTCATTACTGGAAACTAGAGTAGAAATCTCTGCTTTGATACCTAGCTTTTACTCTGTGTTTGACATCAAGGGATAAGTTTCTTCAAGTCACATCAAGCAAAACTAAATAAATCCTTTACTAAAACAAGCATGGTGGAGTAGAAATCACAGTAATCTTAAGAAAGTATCTGGATAAACTCAGGCCTGTGGAATACCCCTGCCTTTTTACTGAGTACCCATCAAGTATAAAGGGAAAGTCTGTCAGGAGTTTTGACAAAAACGGAGTATTAGAAGCAAATATTACAAGCATCTCACTTAGCCATAATAAACTTTGTTTTCCTTCCCTCAAGATTTTCTTTAGACATACAGAGCATCCAGTTGCTCTGGGGAAGCCTAGAAAGGTCCCTGTCAATCAGACCTTATTGTACTGGCATGTGAATTTCCAACAAATACTAAAAATACACAGTTTTAAGTAAAAGTCAGAAGGCGCAAAAACTGAAAAGTCCATTGGTTTTGTAGCCCTGATTCAGTGGGCTATTCCAATAAACATGGACACTTCATTAGCCAGGAGAAGACATGTGCACCTGCTTAAGCTGTCTGTTCAATCAGAGCAACACCATCAGTTTAGAGCTTCACTATGGCCTAAATACTCATAAGACCACTGAGCTTCAGAGCACAAACATGAAAAAAAAAATCAATCACAGAACTCAAACTGAAGAAGATAAGGAAATTAGGTTTTAATTTATTTTTATTCTACTTTTGCACATTTGACATGATTGGGGGCCTTGTTTCTAAAAGTATGAACAAGTCTGACAAATGCATTTACGGGAAATTATTATCGTCTCTGTGCTTGGTTTAAATTCAAGACATGGTGCTATATTCCATAATCAACTCATCTCACCTGCTTTTCCTGTTTGTTTTTCCATTTCCATTTTAACAAGTCATAACCACAAATACAAACCTTGAACAGAGCATTTACTTGCATTACCGCCTTAAAATAAACTTTCAGATCTAATTGTTCTCTGTGTGCATAGTTTCCATCCAGAACACCAAGTAACATTATTAGTACCCTATTATAAATCTTCATAGCATAGTATAATTTGTTGACAGGCAGAAAACAAAAACATCCTGAAGCAGAATTTGTGGGGTCTTTTCTCTGGACTGCACTCTCAGGGTCTTTAACAAACCTTCTGATGGCATGCCTGTATAATCTCACTTTCTAAAACCTCAGAAAAAACCCTGCTGAGCCCAACTCTGTATCTGAATTACGAAACTGGCTAACAAAGTTTGGGATTTCCCAGGTTATTATTTTGTAGGTTGACAGAGCAAACACTAATACTTTTCACATGATGCTTAAAGTCAATTGGAAAGTCAATGCAATCAGAGTGAACTTAATCAGAGCTCTGCTGACTTCACTAAAAACAAGAGCAAACTCCTCATACTGTAATAAAAAACATTAGGAACATTACTATATAGGTTATATAACTTAATCTTTAGTGGGATTTTTTGTGTGTGCCTTGGGGTGGGTTTTTTGTAGTTGCTGGGTTTTTTGTTTAGTGGAGACTGCCCAATCCCTCCCACGAGAGCTTGCGAAGTGTGCACACTACAGCAAGAAATGTCAGTGTGTGAGGCAATTCAATATCCAACACAGAACCCAGTAGCAGACAGTTGCCAGGAAAAAAAAAGGACCAAAAAAATCAAACAAAACTAAGTCAGTAGGACTTGCAAAAACTGGGTGCAAAAGACTCCAGCAGGATAACA
The DNA here is from genome assembly GCF_003945595.2 of Pipra filicauda. Taxonomy (NCBI): domain Eukaryota; kingdom Metazoa; phylum Chordata; class Aves; order Passeriformes; family Pipridae; genus Pipra; species Pipra filicauda. The sequence goes on along the minus strand of NW_024104654.1, from coordinate 3,528,338 downwards.
GCCATTCCCTAAGCTTACCTTACAAAAAAGCTGATGCCCAGAGAAGAACTGGACAATTATTATAAGATGATCAGCTCCAAACCACCTCTTCTCCTTCCTCCCCTGCATTTCCCCAGGAAGGCTCACAAAGTCACTGAGATGACAGTGAGAGACAGAAACAACAGAAATCTGGGCAGCCACTACACTCAGGTTTCGTCATAAGCATACAGTGATACACGGCCCACAAGGCAAAAGATCTTGGGAAGAGAACATGGCAAGTAGCATCACGTAGGCAAGGAGGCCTCTTCAGCTGAAGAGAGCCACTCACCCCTGGATCTGTGACCTCTAATAGACATATCCCCATAAGGTCAAAATCAGCCTTTCATTCTGGCCTTCCTGTGCATCTACATTTCATGCACCCTCCATGCGTGGCCATTCCTCCATCTCAGAAGACCTAACATGACTCTCACAGAACAAGCTCCTGCAGTAAGACATATTAGCTTATAGTTAAACTAACTTCTAAGTTTAAGTCAACTGTATACACTACTTGCTTCTATATTTATGTAAAAAGTACTGCTAGCTACAGCAGTTTAAAGAATTTTCCAAGTTAACTTCTTCCATCATCCTATAATTAATTTCCAAACCACTAAGTCTGATACGAGATTTAAATTGCACAATCTGCTCACTCATTGAAGTGCACTGCAGTGCCAGCTCAACTTATTTTAACAATCCAAGGATTTACGTTTTATGGCTTCTGTTTTCCTTCCTATGCATTGATAATCTGAATAGTAACATGTAACCATTTTTTTTTTCCGTGCTAAAAAAAGTAGTTTCAACTCAAAATATCAGCCATGCCCCCTGCTCCCCAGTGTTAAATCAAATTAAATGGAAAATCTTCCAAGGATAGCTTAAGAATTAAGCAAGGACTCCACTGCATAACCGCATTCAAGATAACACTAGCCAATCCTACTTCATGGAAGATTTTCCACTACATATTAATTGCAACCTAAAAGCTTCACCACATGTTAGGTGAAGGCTTTGACTTCAATCTGCCTAGTTACTGTGCTAGAGAGATCTGTCAAGACATCTGGCAGAAGCAAATTTACAGGAGAATAGGAATAATCAACATAAAGGCAAGAAAAAACCTAATGTTTAAACCAAAGTTGGTAAAACACTGCGTAACACCTGTTGGGCAGAAGAGTCACTGGAAGTGCTTTCTACAATAAACAGAACATTTGCAAGAGCTAACCTTGAAACCTGTCTTGAAATCAAGAAAGAAATACCACTTCTTGAACTGATCTTCACTTTTGCCCATCTTCCAAGTCTGGTACCAAACATGACTAGGACAGCAAACTACTTCAATTTCCAAAAGCAAATAGGCAAATTACAAAGACCTAGTTTGAGTCTAGAGTGCAAAGCATATTGCCACAAAGCCTAGTGAAGATGACCTCATGTGTACAGCAAGAGTTCAGCTGCAGGACTTGTTCTCATTTTCTTCTGCTCCCTCTTTTTTGTGATTCCCACAATTGATTAGTCTTCAAGCAGTTGGTTTTTTAACTGTTTCTGTGTACTTTCAGAACTAGGCTGTGGATGGAAATACCAATCCAAACAAAGTTGTGCTAGGTGCACTATGTCAGCTGTTTACATGAACTGATAAAAAAGCCATGGCTTTTGGCCAACTAAATGGAAAATCAAAAATATCAGCAGAATTGGAAATATCAAGTTACTAATACGAGGATATGCATGGCCTAATACGATCAACCTTACAATGACATGGAACTCCACATTCAACTTACAAAAACTTGCAGAGAAGCATTTGCATACTTTCTCAACAAAGGCAATTCTCAAGAGCATCCACAAATCTATTCTGGCTTTCATATACCCTTAAAGCCATAAGACAATACCAAAACCAAAAAACAAAACAAAATCAAACTTGACAGCAGTATGGACATTATTCTTGCTACGTAGCATGACAAATGAGGCAATATATGTTGAACAGAGCAGGTTATATTCCAGTGCCATACTTTCCTGCCTTCTGGTTTTTTCACTACAGCACAACACTTAACTCACATTCAGCTTATGACCCACCTACTCCTTTTCTGCTCCCTATCTTGTGTGGGTGACTGTGCATTAACATGATCGTGCACATTTCCTTTTATTCTATAGCTTCTTTTAGAAGATACCAGAATAAAGGACTAGAAATGCAGGAATGTGCCATCCCATGCTCATACAAGTACTGAGTGACATGAGGAGCTTGGAAGTGTCTCATAAGATGACCCTATCTGAAAGAGCAGCAGTAATACTGGGACTTGTGAGCTATGGGATTACAGCAGAAAACCCAAGAGGAGAAAATACACTAAGATGACTCATGGAAAAGAAAGTTATGTACCAAAATTCCTCAATAATATGCAAGGAAAAACTATACACTGCCATATGAAAATCCATCACCTCTAAGGTTCCTGTAAAGCCAGAAGTAGAAATATTAGCAGGGAGGTTGTTTTTTTACTAACTCACTGAAAACAGCACTATGGAGAGATGCCTCTGAAAATTACACATTTCTAAAACTGAATTTTAAGAGTACATCCATTCCTTAGTTTTATAGGAAGAGGAGACTATAAAGACACTCTCTAGAGTTGAGAGTCAAGAGAATCTTTGAAAGATGAACAGTAATGGAATGTCAATAGTTCACTACTTCACATTTTAAAAGAAATAGCATGAGCATCTCCCAGTTTAGGAAGCTTTTAAAATACAGGATGCACTGCAAATTCAACCTGTACACACAAAACCATTCAGCAAATGGATCATGGAAGGTCAGATCCCAGATGAATACCTTCAATTTACTCTTTTAAGTAAGATAAAAATTTAAGAAAAAAAACAAACAAGCTCATCAACAGCTGTTGCTCAGTACTACTGCAGTGCTTAGCCTGTGTCACATGCTGATTTCAAGAGATACAGAAGAGCACACAGTGTGACTGCTCCAATGACACTTCACACTAATCAGCACTAACTTGATTTTATAAGTCCCAATCAATTACTTGACTTCATCACTTTGAAGTAATTCTCCAAAGAAAGACTGACAGGAATAACCAAGTGCCCCCTATTCCCTCTCTAATATAAAGCAAGCATGCTTTTGACAGAACTTCAGCCTGAACTAATTATAAGACGTTTGATCTCAGATTCCAGTGACAGAAATGCCAAAATAGCTTAATATTCTCCAAGCCTGGTGGGAACAGGACCACGTATGTACAATCGTTGGAAAATAGTCTATTCTAAACCATTTCTGCAGGTGCCATGTAGAAAACCTGCCATTTCTAAATCATTCCTAACAAGATTACAAAGCCCCTGGAAGAGTCAAATGAACTCTGAGTAGTATGAGTGGGTAATTCTTCCAAAAGATGTTATTATGGCCTTCCCACAAGAGTCTGAAGTTGATCAAGCAGCATCTGCATTTCTCTTATGGAAGTATTTAATAAGCCCAGATACCACAGTTACACAACGCCAGCAATATGCCATCTGTTCATCCAAACCCATTTGTGATACTAAGCTCACTGTGGTGTTTAAAGAATCACAACATATAAAATACTAAGCAAATATTGTTAAACAGAAAGTGTAAATATCATTAAAAACATAAGGCAAGACAAGAACTCATTCCTAAAATACGCCAACCAAATGACTCACTGATTCTACACAGCAGAACTTGCTTGTTTAATAGCACTATGATTCTGCTTGATAAATAGTATCTCCTACCATGCCAAGAAAAACATTGTATGGAGGACCCAGAGACATTAGATAGCCTCATTCAGATCATTTTCATAGCTTTGAATTTAACTTCAACCTGAAATTCCTTCACAGTTAGCCAAGTAATTTAAAACGTCTATATACCAAGAGTTCTTAATCTGCATAGCAAGTCTCAGGTTATCACATATTCAGACCAAATCTTGCCTTGATATTAGATAAACAGATCATATCAATATTTCTGTCTCCAGGGGCAGCTGAAAGTCCAGATGAATTCGACCATCAAGAGCTATAAAACATGCTGTAGATGATTACTCTAGGATGTTTTCAATTCTGTAACAAATTGATTATGCAGGAGTCAGGGAACTTTGTTAAATAGGGAAGAAAATATACCCTGAAGGAACATCTATCCTATCATCAGTACGTCAATCTCCAAGCATGTTCCACATAGTTTAAAAAGAAAAATGGAACAGACCTTTTTACAAGCTTTGTCTGATCACAGAAAAATCATCTCCAAATGTCTCAGTCAGATATACCATCTCAAACACATATCCTGTATAAAGTGTTGCAGGTACTTCAAGATCACGGTAAGGAGGAGCATCAAACAGCTGACCATTTGAAGACTATGTGGTTAAATGCTCAAACAAACTTAAAGCTTGGTTATCAGATGGCTGCATGCTAAACTGAAGCTCTCAGTAAAGAGAAGCAGTGCCTGTATTAAGGAGAGTTGGGGGCTTCAGGGGGAGAAGGAGAGAAGAATTAGGAGGAAAGAGAGGTTTTCGCCAAATTAAGAAGTAAAACTGATTTGTTCAAGATTACACTAACTAGTCATCTCTTATCTTGCAGATTAAATATCATGGCAGTGTGTGCCGCCAGGAATGGTGGTACTAGTGTTTTAACCTTCTGAAACAAAATCTGCAGTTTCCTGCAGCATTAATTTTTCCTCAGATTAAAGAGAAAGATGCTGATTATAGCAGTGGCATCTTAAAAATGTGAATCTTGACTTGAAGCGTTCACTAAAATACTGATTTCTTAAAAAAAAAAAGAAATCAAGGAAAGTTTCAAAACTCTCAGCATTCTCAGACCAAAGAACTGACATCCTAAGTAGTTATCCAGTACAACATGGTTGCCAAAGGCACCATCTTAAAAGCCATGAGCCTTTTGCAATCCTTTGAGTTCTCAGAGGGTAAAGCTTGCAGCATAAGAAACAATGGTAGAAACAAGTGAAGTCAAAGAGACGATTCATCAAATGTTCTTCAAATGCTATGAAAGACAATACCACATTTTTTCAGTGTGGCATTTTTTAATATTTCTAACTTTACCAAGAAACATCTGTATCCTGGGAAAACCAAGGATTTCAAAGAATATAGACAAAACCCTGTTCTCTTCACACTAATAACAGCATTAGGCTTATTACATGACTTTCATTTACTCCACAACTGCTCTATGTAGGTCAATCTGTGCATTGCTTTCAATACATATTAGATGTTTGACTACAGAACAGTTTAAAAAAAAAGCTTGTTCTGGACACTTGCACACCTGCATGATTACTAAAAGTAACTGCACTCTGCAAAGAGGAAGCAGTCTGTAAGTTTTGCTAACAAGCTAGAATGACTCAGTGTCTTTATATTTTGATATTTCAGCTTTATGAAATTAGTTCATTCAACAGAATAGGCTTTTTATTTCCTTCCACTTTGTCAAAGAAGTCCCAATTACTTTTCCTCTTTCAAATATAACAGTCAACCTTTTCCACAGCAGAAGCAAGCTTTTGTTTAGACCTCCAAGGAAGTTACATTTCTGCAAAGTAATTTCTCAAAGATAAAAATCAACCTTTCAGATCAAGAAAACAGTACAACCTTTTGTTTTAGATCATGATGATGTAGGATTCTCTGTTACAGTGTCTGAACCACATGCTTCTGTGTTTTGTTAATACACTCAGATGCCCACAAACAGCTAAGGACTTTTCAGCCAAGAAAATGACTCTGTTTTGTGGACATACAAGTCAGCCTGTAATATACTCCCCTCAAAGTAAAAAAAAAAAAAAAAAAGCAGGAGGGGAGTTATTTTTCCTTATATAGCATCATAGAATGGTTTGGGTTGGAAAAGACTTTAAAGACCCTCTAGTTCCAACCCCCTGCCATAGACCAGGTGGCTCAGAACTCCATCCGGCCTGGCCTTGAACACTTCCAGTGATGGAGCATCCACAACTTCTCTGGACAAACTGTTGCAGTGCCTCACCACCCTCACAGTAAAGAATTTTTTCTTAATATCTAATGTAAACCCACTCTTTCAGTTTGAAGCCATTCCCCCTTGTCCAGTCACTGCATGCTCTTGTAGGAGGTCCCTCTCCATCTTGCTTGTAGGCTCCCCTCAGGGAGGCCACAATTAGGTCACCCCTAATAGAGTGATAGGGTGCTTTAAAGAACTAGATCTCTGCTACAGATGCTTTTTCATATGTTTATATCCCTATCTGTGTATGGGGTTTTTATACACATGAAGCAGTGCATGCATATATTATGATTGATATATATAAAATATAGCTATCCCGATTCAATGAAATCAGAACAAACTTTCCTTAGAGAAATAACAGCCAACAATGCAGCCAAGGCTACACTAAAGGAGTTTTATCATTGTTAGCAACTAAGGAATCCATGTTGATATTAACGTATAAAAGACTGAACACTAGTCAAAATTAAATAGAGACTAGATGACAGAACTCATCTTTTCTCCAAAACTATATCATGCACAGGAAACACAATATTGAGTAGACTGATTTGTACAATAATTTGTACAACATGCTCTTCTAATGTTGTGCTTACCTTGTCGGTACAGACATAAGCACGTTTCAGAAATGCACTAAGAAAAAAATTTCATATTTTCAAGTCATATTACATAGGCAGTCTGGAAAAGAAAAGGTTTTGGTTTTACCTTTTCACCTAAGGTAATGTCAATTTGTAAGACATCACGATAAAGTTGGAAGGACAGAATTTTCCTCTCAACAGACTAATAAAATTTAAATAGGGCTAGGGAAAGCTATAGCTTCAATTATTTTCAGTCTTCCACTCTCAATTTCCTCTCCAAAATCCCCCTTGAAAAAACCCCAACCGCTATTAGCATCTGTGCAGTTAATAGTTCAGTTGCATGCTAGTGTAAGTAACAGAGGCCATACCACTGTCAGAGTTCATAGCCAAAGTTATTCCCGCACTTAAGTAAAAGGAAACTGCTTTGAGAATTAAGCCAAACAGCAAACTATAAACTCTAAGCTACTCAAGACAGACTCAGACATGCAACAAGCCAACTTGTCATGTTAGTCTTCCTTTCAAGTGCTTGTGTACTATCAAATCTGGTTCTCCAGGCGAAGCAGAGCAAGTTCCAGAGTGAGTGATTAGCACAGGCAAGCTCTGTAATAAAACTGACTTTTAAGAAGCAGATTGCTTTTAACCCAAGTTGTTTGCTTAAAGCTCTGGTTTTGATTTAGACACAATACAGGTATTGAACAGAAATATGAGAGAACTTACAGTTCTTGAAATACCCTTTGAGATTTTACTTCTACCTTTACAGCATGACAAGCATCAGAAGTTACTCATGCTCCTTGGACTATGTATTTTTCCTTTTTACCCATGGTTCACCAGGCAAATAAAGCAACACACAAAGGTGTTGCCAGAAGGATCTGATATAAGCTGTACTCCCATGATCTTATCTCTTCCTCAACAGCCTCCCAGAAATGGGGAACATGCACACTCATTGATTCCATCCAACTGGGATCACTTTGACTTCTTAAAGAATTAGGTCAGGCTTCCTGCCCTTTGGCAAGCTGCTCAGGAGTAGGCAGGCTATCTTAGACACTTCACTCCTGGCCTCAGTCCCATCTGTGCCCTCTCAGGACTTCTAACAAAACAAGAGCCCAGCAAGCAGACAGCAAGGCAGCCTTCTCCTGCCTGTGCCAGTTCCTTCAGTAAGCAACTACAAATAAGGCACTTAAGCCTGACCATGCTTCTGTTTAAGACAAAACAGCACCCAAATTGCCCCACAAGGGCAGATAAAGGATGTGGAACACCTTGAACAAGGAAAACACCAAGCATGCCCTAAAGGACAAGGGCCTGGACACTCCCACACCTGGGAAACACAGACTGTCAGAGGAAGAAGTAGAGACGGGAACACTGGAACAGCAAAGATGTAGGGAAACTGAATTTTCCCTCATGTCTCAAAACTAAAAGTGAGAGCTCTATAGCTTTTCATCCAAGCAAGAGGACAGCAGCAGATCTAAAAACGTTTACCTTGGACTACAGTTTTTTAAATCCATAAATTACAGCGTGAAAGTACAGGTACACACAGGGAAGGAGAGAAATGCTACTGAGTAACACAAGCAAGATACAAGGAAACATTGCTGCTAGGTCAGCAGAGATCTTTACTATCCGAACAGTTCTAGACCTACAGATCAAATAACTCTCATTCAGTAATTGAAGGAAAGGGATAGGAGAGCTATCCAGAACACTAGCACTGGCACAGCACATAAATTAAGAAAACTAAAGAAGTCAGTGTCATAATATCAAGACTGCAGAAATCCAGATAGTTATATACTTGTCCAGCTGATACAAGACCCATAACAGAACTATCTGCAAAGCATTAGACCATGAAATGAGAAAAGCATGGCAGAATTACCCAAACAGTTGTATGCAAGCCAGCCTGTTGAATCTACTTACTAGTTTTGCTCAAATAAAATTAGTCAGGATGCAAACTCTTCCGTTGTAATTTGATTACCAAATTAGTACTACACAACAATAACATCAGATAAATACCATAAGATTGTCCAGCTTTAACAACTTTGTCAGAAAAGGTCTACAAACAGATTTTCTAGTAGAGTTCTACCAAGATCAATTAATGCTTGATGTTGTTTACCTTCATAACACCAAAAGAAATGCAAGTTTTCTGTCTTGCAATCCAAGCTTAGCAGATTAGAGTGATGAAAGGATGAAAACTGCTGCCCAAAGAAGTTGTGGAAGCTGCATCCCCAGACATATTCAAGGCCAGGTTGGATGGGGCCCTGATCAACCTGATGTAGGGAATGGCACCCCTGCCCACTGCAGAAGGGGTTGAAACTAGATCATCTTTAACGTCGCTTCCAACTCAGACCATTCTACAATTCTACGAAAAATAAAGAGGTCTGAAAAAGAAAATATAAGCAAGCTTTGCTGCCATATTACTTCAACTGGCAGCACATGTGTGAGCAAACTAGATGTGGCACAAATCCAAACCCACCCTCCTGTCTTTAGTTCCACCCTTTCAACAGGGCACAAGGCAGGCAGCTCCTCCAGCCCATCCATTGCCATATGGTACATGACAACCAGCAGCAAGGTACAACCTCCACTCACCTCCCGAAGTCTCAGAAGGGCTACCTGAGTGTATGGTGGACTACCAGCTGACCACAGGTAGTCCACAAGCTGCAATACAATTGTCACTTTTCATACTGATTTTTACTTCAATTCCAAGTCAAATTAATTTAATTTATTTTATAAAAAGGGTCTCCTACTATACCACAGCTTCAACTGCTCAAAAGAGAGTGGGTTTAATGATAAAGCTGAATGGCTGGAGGCTTCTGAAGACCCTGAAGCCTATACAGAGGGTTTTAAAAACATGAATATAACATAACATGAAAACATGATAAAACATGAAAAGCTAAGGGTTTACAAGAAATGACAGTACAGGGCACCAAGATTTTTCTGAATATCAGTCAGTAGCCTGAGATTATTTTATGCTACTTGACTCTCTTAAATAGCATTACCTTGTCAGCATAGGCTATATCCTTAGGAAAGGGTGATGTGCATGAAGAAGCACACATCTCCTGACTGCAGCTTCAGAGAGGCACTGCATGGTCACGGTCTGGCCCTGACACGTCCTTATGTAGCGGTGGAAAAGGATAAAAGCAGGAATGAGGGCAACTTTGCCACTGGCCTCCTTGAAGATCAAAGGAAGGAAATGCCTCCACTCAACTGTTCCCTAGGCAGCAGTCCTAGTAATTTTGTTAACTAAGACTATTTGAAAAAAATATAGTAAAGTCTTCAGCATTCTGAGCACCTCCAAGTTGCACAGGAATAGAAAAATGGCCTTCACTAAACAAGTCCTATTTAATATTACGTAAAATTACACTAAAACGCCATCTGCCCTTGCCATCACAGCCTTTAATGTTTAAGGCAGTTTCTTGTTCATCCGTAGTTCAGCCAGCACTGAAATTCCAGACAAACGGCACATTTGAAAGACTACACGTGTTCAGTTGACAATTTAGTGTCTTCGTACTTTCAAAGCTACACAGGAGACAACAATCCCAGGTAGTATGTTTGAGAGGAATGAAAATGAGATATATTTGCTTGTTTCAGTGACTGAATTATTTATCCAAGGACCATTTTGTAAGAGCTGTCCTGATGCTGGACTAAGGTTAGCTTTCAAGGAACCTCATACAACTACTTTAATAATCTTGAAGTTCTGATATTGATAAGAATCTGCAGGAGAGCTCTCAAACAAATAATTACTCACTGAAATAGTCTTAATATTATATAACCTTAATATCATGTAAAAATTGGTTTCAGCAATTTAGTATTTTAGATCTAATACAAAATCCACAAAAGCCTTCTCCAAGTCACCAAATGCTTCACCTGAAGCAATTGATTCTCACAAGAATCAGAAATAACAAAAATAATGTTTATCCCAGCAGTTTTTTAGACCGTATGCAAGACCTCTGAAACTCAGATGCTGAGCCCCCATTTATCCCAACCTCTCAAGTCTCCAAATACTGCATTCCTCCTAAAGCTTACTTCATTAGCTGACAAGGTGATCGTGTTCACACACTAATAAAGTCTACACTAATGTACTGTTTCAAAAGACAGCACCATAATGATTTTCAGAGCTCTAATTCCATTGCAAAGAAACACACAGTTAAGGCAACTATTCACAACTTTAAGAACAAAATATTGATTCTGACATCACACAGGCTGCCTTTCTGACTACGTAAATTGCAATCATACCATGTGGGAACTAGGTATTTAGCCACAACCGATTTGGACATTGAAATTAGTTAAGGCAGAACACCATCTTTTGGAAGACACTAGCAGAGTTGAACAACAAAGAGTTTACCTTTAAATAACATGCAGCAGTAATTATCCTGAGCTTGGTCAGTGGTCTTGTTACAAATACATCTGTACATTGCTGCTTCAAGCTTCCTTCAGGCCCTAGTTAACCTTTGCTCATAAATAATGATGTGTTCCAAAAATGCTTAATGGAAAAGAAAATTGTAACCAGCCAACTGTACACAAGAACCCAAACTCAAGATTACTGAAACTGCATTTATTAGGCAGCAGACACGGTCTTAAAATCACACTGGCCATTTTCACAGCACAATGTATTCTATGTCTTGTTCAATGTCTTACTAGAACATTAAAAAAAAAAAATTTCCTATTTTAGTCCATGTTATTTAGTCCTTAAAATATGCAGTTTACTATAGTTCATATTAGTACCAGGCTTCTGTTAAGTACCTATGTAACAAGCTTCTATCCATTTTTAAAAAAATTATCTTAGAATATCAATGAGAGCAACAATAACAGCATGTAAATTAACAGCCAAAACCCAAGTGAGGAATCAGGCACTTTTTTGGAAGATGCATCTGTGACTGATAAATAGAGGCACTCCAAGATTTTATGTTCAGTGAGTAGGCAATGCAAGGCAGTTAGGTCAGTAAACAGTCAAGGTAACTAATTCCCAGTGCAGAGATTAAGGCAGTCTGAGTAGGAGTGCTTCGTCACTTATAAAATTAAGAGATGTCCTAGATCCATGCTTAGTCCTACATGACTACCATTATTTTGAATAATATTTAGCTTGAGAATTTCCTGTAAGTGACCACCACAAAAAGTTACATTGAAGCTCTATGTTGCTCTTGGGAGGTTAGTAACTCTACTACGGTTCTGTACAAGAGCTACAGCAGCAACTTTTTATTTCCTTGAGCACGGCACCTTGAGCTCCTAGTATTCTTGGCAAACATACTTTCTAACACTTTTTGCCAGAACTATCCCTCTGATTTGCAGATTTCCTTAACTGAAGGGCTGTGTGGCTCCTAGGTGCTGCACAACCGTGAATCAAATTATTTGTCACAAGGTATACTTTATTTGTAACCTCAAGTAGCTAAAGAATTTCCATTTCTTAAGAAGTTTCACATACTTCCTTCATACAAACAAAAAAACCCAAAAAACCCCAAACACACTAAACAACCATCTGTTGCCTTTTCTCCCTCCAAAACCATCACATTCAATTTCTCCACTGTCCTTACTTGACTTCTCCAAAATACTTTGTCCACCTACAATAAAAGTTCCAATAAAACTGCTAATGTTGAGTAAGGAACCACAGAGGAAAGTGCATCTTTTTTTAGCTACTCTATACTCTGCCAGACTCCCACAAATAACTCATTCTATTCCCTTCCTTCCTCTAAAAGAGACTTGCTTATTCCTTGCAGATTTAAAAGAAAAATACATTTAAACTGACATGCATTTGTTGGCAATTGCCACTGCTAGGAATGACTGCATGGCATAATGCGTCTAGAGGTCACAGGGCAGCCCATACCTAGATGCTAGTTCTGCTTAACTTGAACTGCTCTATATTATAAAGTAGGGCTTTACAACAGCATTTCACATAAGTTCAGACTCATCTCTGCATTCAAATCTGGCAAAGTCTTAACACTGCTGATCAATAGTCCTTACAGCTTAAACGAATATTCTATTCCCATATACAGCTGGTGAACACTGACATGTCCTGGGCATCCACAGGTAGCTCAGGAAGCAAGAACAGCTCTGTTCATGTCTCACTGCACTGTTCATGTCTCACTGCTTTAGTCTAATTCTAGGAAGAACTGGAAACAAATCTTATTGACACACTATAACTGTTGCTCAGCAGAGATACTGCTACCCGCTCAACTGAGAAGCTGGTCACAACACCTGATTTGCTTTTATCCTGATGGCTTCCAGCACTTTTACTTTTTTTTTTAAAAAGCCAAGAATATAAAGATGCTCTGTAAGAAAGCCCCAGGCAGGCTTCTGTTTTCTAGTCAAACAAACACCATTCCCTGAAGTGAACACTAACTTTCAAAGACTTCTTTTTCCCTGAGTTTTAAAAACACACCAGCTAGTTCCCTATCAGTTTACCCTATACATCTGAAGTTTTTATTGAAGTTTATCTAATAAATATGATACCCACTTCAATTACTAAAAATAATTTTAATAAGAAAACTCCTGAAAATCATCAAGATCATGTTTCCTTTTTAAAATTAAACCGCCAGAGTAATTTCCCTAAAGATTTAGTTATACAATAGATTTATTTTATTAATATTTACTAAACCTATTAACTCTGTCTACTGAACTGTAGAGTTTGTCTGTCAAGCCCTGGATAGAACTATAAATCCCTTGAGAACTTGATAATATTAAACCTACTATAGACAGACCAATTAAGTTTTAATAACTTGAAAAGAAAGTACAAGTTTTCAAAAAAATCAGCTAGTTGTGAACCCATCCCCCCTTTCCTTATGTTATCTACAGATAAGTTCTGAAATTTTAATTCTATAATTAAGACAAATTATTACCATACCAACCCAGATCTTACAAAGCCCCTTCACTACTAATTGGTTTTATTAATCCACATTTTCCCAAAGTTCTACAGACTACTAAACTCTGTATCCGAACATACATGCTATGCTGACCTTCCCCCCCCCCCTCCAAAGACATAGAGTTCTTGAAGCCAGATGACCTTGGTCACCATTAGCCATGTAAATGGTCCCCAGTTATACTACAGAATTTGATACCATGTCTTTCTATAAATAGCTGTATTTCAGTGAATACTACACTTTAGCTACAAGAACTTGAATTAATAACGGACACCAAATTTCTCAATCTTTCAAATCAGAGGAAAGCTTCATTGTGATGTGTCAGTTTTGCTGGCCACAGAAAATGGACAAAGATTTTACATCCAGCTTTCCACTAAGTACTCACTGTCATTTCTCAGTCTTCTAGTGCAATTTGGATATTGTCAACCTACTATCAATATGATCCCAGGCTGAAAAACACTTGAATATACAGCTGTCTCAGGGGTCACTTTCTCTTTTCCGGAGCGTCACAGCAGATCAGAGCTGAATGCAGGCTGCACGTATTAGCCTGAAGAGGAAGCAAGTGCTTAAATCTGGAAAGTTTGTATGAACATTAATTTCTACTCTCCAGTCACTGTTTCATATGCTAGCAGAGGCCCCAAATCAGAATATTCCACAGCTGAACAGTTCTTGTCTCAGAGAAAAGATGTGCTCCCAAGATTAATCTGAAGGATGTTAATGCCTATGGCCATACGTCAAACAAGAGGGACATGCAGGTAGAACTGAACACCCAGATTACCTTTCTAGGATGAAGTTAGTTATACTTAATGTTACAGATAACAAGTAAGAAAAAGTAAAACCATCGTGAATTGAACAATGCTCTTGACCTGACCAGAAACAAACACAAAAGGATCCAAAGGCACATGTATTTAACAAACAAGCATATTAGCAAAATGATGGACTAGATAACCTAAAATTTCTGAGGGCTTTGTTATGTGAATTGCCATACTGGATCACTTATGCCTCTTTCATCATAGTGAGACAGGAGGTAGAACACAGCTGTGTAAGTGAATGGCTAAGTTCACTGAGGAATTTGATTGTTTTCCTAAACTAGCCTATTTCTGGATAGAAGCAAAAAGGTTCACCCAAGAGGAGCACAAGACTCAAGCTGAATGAACTGAAGAGATTACACCAATTCTAAACTTATGAGGCAATTTCTCTATAAGTCTTATTAACATGACCATAACCCTGGTGTCCATCAGGAATGCTAGGACACTCTTACCTTGCCTGGCTAGCTTGAAAAACCAGAGTGCATGACAAGCATACATACATACAACCACAACCCAGCATGATGGAAGCTTCAGGAGGGCATAAGAATCACCTCAGCTCTGATGAGCACCCATTCCAAAAGGTCTCCAAAAGAATATTACACTCTGACACTTCAGAACTGTGATTTTAGGCCTGTTTAGAACACAGGTTTTGATAATTTAGGATTTGGGAATTAGTTGAAAATTCAAGATATCCAAGTCACTTTTATCTTGAAGCTATGGCAAGGAGATCACACTCATTACTTAGTTTTGTAGAAGATAAGCTGATTAAAACACTTAGAAATATGAAAGAGAAACACTGATCCTCCAGCATCACTACCTCAGTTAAATTACTCGAGATACTGAAGTGTGAAAATGCACCTTAACACATTTTTCAGTTAAAAAAAAGAAAAGCATATAACATTGTGGCAAAGGTAGGCAAGAACCCTACAAGTCTCTAAAAGATTCCTCTGATCAGTTCCACTCTATGTAGAAGGTTAAAAAGCAGAAGGAACACATACTTAGTCAGGTATTAAAGTCATACAGTTAGAGAACTGTTTAATTGTAGTTTCTGACAGACTGATCAACCCAGAGAAATTCTATAGGACTCCTTCTAGCTTCAACCAGATGTAAAAACATCTTTTTTTCTTCATTTCCATGTGAAGGAGATGTATTCCTTTATGTGACTGATGGGCAGGCTTGGAGTAATCAAGCTTCAGCTGCAAGAATGATCCTCTAATTACCATGAAAAAGCAAATAATCTTCAGAAAAGGATTTAACAAACTAGTAGTAAGTCAGTATTATGGGAACCAAAAAAGTAAGACCACAGATATTCATATGTCTATTTTCTGAATATATGATTCAGAATATATGATACATACCCTAACTGTTACCCTGAAACAGTTAGTTCTCCACTACCTTCATTAAGTTAACACTGCAGATAAATAAATCCTATTGCTTTAGGCTGGCTCTGCACCAAGAAAGGAACACTGCTTATTCTTAAAACCTGCACATAAACTTTCACAAACAAGAGACTCCCCTTCAATAAAAGCAGAAGATCAGATACAAAAGTATCTTGAGAGGAGGACTATTTAGTTCTTACCCTTCATCACAAAAGATAAATCTGAATTCTTTTTACAGATGTGCACTATTAGCCATGTCAATCAAGAGGATCATTATCCAAAACTCATCTACCTACACATGACACCAGCTTAGCCTTATTCCCCTCAAAACACACCATCATGATTTAATATCAGCAAAAACTGCATTTTCTGGTAGCTTCTCATTTAACAAAATCCATTTAACACTTCATTATGCATCCTTATGTTTCCGTCCTTTCTTGTGCTTAATAGAAATAAGCATTATCAGTATGCTGCAAAGAATTCCATCTTCAAAGCACACAGATACTTCCTTCACCATCCAGCTGAAGCCATTATTATATTGTTACCTACACAACAGAAAATAGATCTGGATAATACTCAGGATCATCTGCTGATACAAGCCTTCACATATGTGAAGATCATTAGAAGTTTTAAGAGAAATAGGGTTTGTTCCAAGTCATTTTCTTCTAACATATGAGAACTCTTATAAACAAGACAGCAAATTTTAGATGGAATTCAGGGAACACACACTCTTCCCTCTCCATTTCTATGTAATATGATCTATTCTGTCCTATAGCATGGACAAGGCATTAACCCCCTAAATACCTGTAGCTTAAATCTGCAAGATCTTTTCTGGCTTTTGTTGGAAACCACCACTCATAAAACAAGATATGAAAGTAAAAGTCACTTTGAAAAGAGTGTGTTTGCTTTTTTAAAAGCCTCCCCCACTCCCAAAATTTCAGCTATGGAAAGAAGAGTTATTTAGTAACCTTCTCTTAGGACTCCTAAAGGTCCTTGTATTCCTTCAGGTCCAAGTACCTCCACTTCATCCACATCAACTATCACAGTGCCAGAAAACACCAAGAGAAAAAACAGCCACAGATAAGGGAGAACAGCCATTAATGAATTCTGAAAAGCAAAAGCAGGATGAAACAAAAATACCAGCCCAACTCATTCACCACTCACAGCTCAAACCTATTAGTATTACTTCCTGAAAAAATGGTAATCTAACACTTAAGTTACAGAGTCCTGTGTGTATTTAAACCTACAGGTCCGGGTAACACCTATATTCTTTCATTTCTAATTCTACACAGCACACTCAAATCAAAGCAGCTTTTCACACTAAGAGCTGTATATTTTCCACATCCATACAACTAACTTTCTATGCAGATTAGCAAGTACCTGGAGTTATGAAAGATCCTATTTGTTCCTCAAAAACAAACAAGAAAAACACTAAACCCCTTCTACCTAACATTTTTGAAGACTTATCTGACTACTAGACACTGTTCCTTATGTAACCACTTACTGGCTTGATAGCTATTTCTAGATTAAGAAAAATAGAAATTTGACCAATAAGAAAAGCTTGGTACAATAGAGAAATGTATTCTTTTCCTAATTAGCTTCCTTGGCAAATCCCCAGTGTCCACATAAGAGGTGATTACTATTCCAGGTTGACTGGCAACTACTGAAGTAACTTACTAGCCACAAGTCACTAGAGGACCACGGCAGATGCTTCTCTGAAGGAGAGCTGATGCTTGGCTAAAACTGAGCTTGCCTGCACTTATCAGTTTTCCTTGGTCAAAGCATGTGGGCAGATGATAACAAGAGAGACAAAAATCCCAGTTTCCTCCCTAGTGCAACACACAAGATGTAACCTTCAAAGCATCTACAAGGTATTAGTAGTACACAGCTTGTTCGCATCTTCGCAGCCATATCTGCATCCCTTATTATCTTTTAGTATGACTGAAGTACACATGATACCAATGCTTTGGAGCATTTGGAGTACTAGGTAACTCTGGTTTTAGTCTGAAAAGCTGACAATAACTTTACCCCCATTTTTTGGGAGCAATCAGCATGACATCACTGATAAGGCACAGATGTCCTCTCTCCTGCAAAAGAACCAGGATCCCAAAAGCAACAGAAGCCAACTTCTGCTTATACCTTTAGTCATATCTGATTAACAGATACCAGTATTGAGGGTTCTTACACTGGAGTGTCAATTTGCTGTGGGTTACACATCCGTGTATAACGCCAGATGATGACTGTCAGTCCAGGGTACATCAGTTCTGCAGAACACACTCACTGTGCAGCTCCATTTACATCAACAAAATTACTTTATAGCAAAATACTACCTACAGGTTCAGAACTGTGTCCCTCCAGTGTTGCCCTTCCACTACTATTAAATACAACCCCATGTGATAAGCAATTGATACAGCTCCCAGCTCTTCTTTCTACAGGACTGATGGGGAGGAACACACCCAACATTCCTTGGCTGTAATATCCAGTAGATGGGGTCTCTCTGAATCACCTGATTTCCCTTCTTCAGCTACCCCTCTCACAACTCAAATTCTAAGAGATGCCAATGAAAGAAATTTTTCCAGGTTAAGAGCTGCACAGTAAGACTTTATGGTGTTCCAATTTAATTAAGCAGAAATTGAGTCCAAGAATTACATTCAAAGTAAATCTAGTGCTCAAAATATTCTCATTTCAAAAACCTTTATTAGGAAAAGAAAAAAACAAGTGAGTATATGTATGCATCCAGTTAAGTCTATAAGGGATAGACATTTGCAGATTATTATGCTAAGTTTCTAGAATTCAGCTGAATCAAGCTAGGGATTAGTCTTTTCTATTCCCAGGAGTTCCCTGAAGAGAACAGAAATGATTGATTTTTCTCCTGAAGCGCATGACTTCGAAAAAATTTTGCTCTCAAAACCAAGGCAAGACAGTTGTTCGATCACATCTCACCTGCTACTGCATGCCAAGGAGCAGAAGCGGGGGGGAAAAGTCACACAGGGACTGCACAAAGGGGTAAGTGTATCAATATTTAAAGGCTCTAAGTTCAACCTGGATCTTGTAAAAACTCATTTTTAGTATTAATGGATTTCAGAGGTGGAATATATTAAATATAATGCTACAGAATTCCAGTGTGAGAATCTTCTAGAGATAGATTTTAAGCTTGGTTGAACAGGAGTCAAAATTTCTGTTACAGGTGTAACACAAAATAAATATTACTATGGAGATCCCACACTGAAAAATTGGCAGTAAGTAGCTAGGGACACCTTAGAATTAAAAGAACTAGCAGCAATTATCAACAAATCACAAGTCTCCTATTCAGACTTAAAAAAATTCAATTCTACATTCAGAAGGGCAACAAGAGTACTTTGGTGAATAACATATTTACTTTAGTTTGAAAACAATACTGATTTAATACAAAGCATTTCTGATGAACCAGTTTAGAAGCTCCACAAGTTTGTGCTCATGTTTTTGAGAACATACGCTATCTGAGCTAAAGCAGCAGTCACCTGCAATATTAGGTATGTCTTCATGGTGTATCATGTAATCATCCATTTTCTTCACTTAAAACACCATTGACTATATACCAGTAAGGGGTTTTTTCTCCTCATCTGACATGCCATGGTCCTCAATTTTTTTTTTTTCATAGAATCATAGAAGGGTTAGAGTTGTAAGAGACCTTAAAGATCATCATCTAGTTCCAATCACCCTGCCACAGGCAGGGACACTCCATAACCCCAGGTTGCTCAAAGCCCCATTCAGCCAGGTCTCGAACACCTCCAGGGATGGGGCATCCACAGTTTTTCTGGGCAACCTCTTCCAGTGTCACACCACCCTAGTAAAAGAATTTCTTCCTAATACCTAATCTAAAACTACCCTTTTAAAGCATAAGGCCATTCCCCCTCGTCCTATCACTCAATACCCTTGTAAGAGGTCCCTCTCTCCAGCCTTCTTGCAGGTCCCCTTTAGATACTGGAAGGTGCTATAAGGTCTCCCCAGAGCCTTCCCTTCTCAAGGCTGAACAGCCCAAACCCTCTCAGCCTGTCTTCCTAGGAGAGGCACTCCAGACCCCAACTTAGTAGCCCTCCTCTGGACTCACTCCAACACGATCACATGTTGGGAGCCCACAGGGCTGAACATAGCACTCCAAGTGGGGTCTCATGAGAGCAGAGTAGGGGGGAAGAATCACCTCCCTTAACCTGCTAGCTGTGATTCTTTTCATGCAGTCCAGGATGCAGCTGGTTTTCTGGGCTGCAGCCACATATTGCTGGGTGATACTGAGCTTTTTGTCTAAACACCCCCAAGTCTTTCTCCTCGGGGCTGCTCTCAACCCATTCTCCTCCCAGCCTCTACTTGTGCTTGGGACTGCATCAACCCAGGTGCAGGACCTTGCACTCAGTCTTACTGAACTTCACCAAGTTCACACAGGCCCACCTCTCAAGCCTGTGTAGGTCCCTCAGGATGGCACCCCCTCTCTCCAGTGCAGCGACTGTACCACACAGCTTGGTGTCATCAAACTTGCCAAGGGTCAAGTTCATGTTCTGAAAGCTTTCTTTATTTATGTTTACTGATAAATTTCCAATAC
The DNA here is from genome assembly GCF_003945595.2 of Pipra filicauda. Classification (NCBI taxonomy): domain Eukaryota; kingdom Metazoa; phylum Chordata; class Aves; order Passeriformes; family Pipridae; genus Pipra; species Pipra filicauda. The sequence continues at coordinate 3,508,223 of NW_024104654.1, read as the reverse complement.
TCTTTACAGCCAGATTCTGTAACCAAACATTTCTACACATTAAATTATTGGAATCATATCAAGGCAACTGGAAAACAACACTTATCAGGTGGTAACTTTGCCACAATAGTATGACCCACTTCCACCAGATTTGCAGGTATCCAGTAACTCATTTGACACTCAGATGCAGGCTTTCCATCTCCCATGCAGTCAAGCACAATGAACTGCCAACTCTAAATGCAACTGTCAGATGCTGCCTATTATAGAACCTTTCATCTGTTCTACAAATACCTCTAATAGAAATCAAAGTGATATCAAATACTGATATTGACATTGAAACACACAGAACAGGAAAAGATCTTCTGGGAAGATTCATGTATAAGTGTATGATTTTTCTAGTTAATTTTTACACATAGATGAGGAGCATGGCTATCATTTATCGGCAATTTTTGATTTAAGGTTTTAAAAGCTACTGTATATAGGCAAGTTCACAATGCTGTTTGCTCAAGCCTCGGTTTGGTTACAGCTGTTCCATACAATACTGAAGATAGCTTATTACATTGAAATTACTTACTTAGCTTATTTTTTGTTTTTTCTTTCTTCAAACATGTTACTTCTATATCCATACCTTAAAGCCTAATTATATTCCTGCTGGCATGCTACATGTTTTTCCAGTTTGCACCAGAAGTAAACCCATGAACCTCATAGGTTTCTTGTTCTGAGACTTCAGTTTGATTTCTACAGCTTGTGACTGAAGACCTCAGGAGTACATTTTGCACAACACACCTGTGCATTAATTGTTTATCTTGCTATCCTAAGGGTAAGCAGGAGAAATTCAGTGAGAAAGCTCAACAACTTTCCATCTCGTTAATAACACCTCCTTCTGTCAAGACTTATACCAGAATTTGCTTACTTACATCTAGTGATTCTTCATTGACCAGGATGAGAGACATACTCTGTGAAATGAGTCTGCAAGAGTACCCTGCAAGAGAGAAAAAAAAAACAACACACAAGGATTTACTTTTTGGAAGACTATCTAAGGTTGAGCTCAACCTTGAGATAAGCATCTATAGATCAGATGACAATTTACTTTTTGAGCAGTTACTCCTATCAGACAGACTGCTGGAAACACTGGTGCATAGGACACACACCAAAATGACAATTTTACTAGCAACACAGGCTGAGTTTTATCTGCACTTTCAAATACATCACTTGAGATATTTTAATTAAAGAAAGCACCATGTGAACTAGATGAATCAAATACAGCCTACAGCCCTACAGCAAAAGTTATTTTATTTTTTCATCTACACTGGAGGCAGAATTGCCTTCCACGCACTACAGGAACAGATCTGAATGCACAGTTGCAACTGTGCCAGATGACCAGAAGTGCACACATGGATTAGTTGGTGCTACCCAGTCCCCTTAGCCCACACTTGGGCTTACATAAGCATTTTTTACTCTGGAGAGTTCAGTGTGGAAGGTTCTGAGCATCATTAAAAACTACAGATCAATGACATACACAGAGGCCCTACTAAGTCCTATAGGAACCAGGTAACTGTAGTAGCTTATTCTTAGTGTAGGACTGGGACACGAAAGAACAAGAAAGAGCAAGTTGCCATAGTCTGGAGCAGCAGTCAGAAGGCAGTTCTGCACAATTGCCAGGACACCAAAACGGAAAATGAAAATTCTCAAGACAAAAAAACAAACAAACAAAAAAAAACCCACAAAACAAAACAAAACAAAAAAAAACACAAAAAAACCAAAACCTCTCTTACATCCATAAAACTATAAGCATTTGCAGAATAAACAGTTTAATTCCCACTCATATTAATGGCAAGAGGCAAATGCAAACTTGCATCAGACAATCTCACTGCTTTATCCTAAAAGTTCACTTGCACATACAAGTTCACTTGGGGTTGACACAGTCATGTATGCTTAATAAAACAGCAGAGAATGAATTTATTTGAAGCACACACCTTTTATTGCTCATCTAAATTACACAGTAAAAAGAAATACAATAGAATTGTTTTGTATTTCTACTGTGTCTTTGTATAGAAATGAATTACAGCAAGTTTAAGAAATTGCTGTCAAATAAAATGAGATCTTAGGAAGTCTCTTTTCTCGTACGGAGATTGGAGGCTATTGCACTGTAAGAGTAATGTCCCAGTGAGGAACCACTGCAAGGTTGACTGATTCAAAAGCATAACAGTACAGTCAATGTAAAAAGATGAAGTGCCTCTTTCCATATCTTACAACAGCAACAGAACAACTGAGGCATGACATTTTCTATGGGATTCTTGGTTCCTTAGGAAGGCCATACTGGTTCATCAATTGCAATGCAAATCATTTCCTCAGGCTACAAAGTTTTTATAATTGGGCTAGTTTTGTAGGCATAATCCTGGGTTAACATGCCTGCATGAGTGACTTCTGTCAAGAAAGCAAATCCCTTGTTTTCCTTTGTGGAAGACATGCTTACATCACACAGCCAGGCACTCTCAGGCAGCAGGTTTGATTACCTGCATAAGCTTAGTTTGTCCTCCATTTTCACAGCTGTGTAGACTATGACTATCAAGTGCAACCTTGCAAATACATTTTCATCTTAGTTGTGTTAACGAGCCAAGGTTTACTTTCTGCTTCAGAGAACAATACAGAATGACATTGAACTCATACACACCTGTTGGGAAAAGGATGAAATATATTCTAATGAAATGCAGCCTATAGCATGAAAGCTTTGCAGACAGCCTCTGATTCTGCCTGGGAACAAGTCTTAGGTGGTAGTACAGATTGAGCAACAAACCTCCAGCAGGTATAGACAAAACACTGACTTTTTTCTCAAGTCAGTTTGCCATTTTAAAAAGTTAGTCCCAGGCTGAAAACTCACTTCCTTATTTTTATTGAGAAGAAAAAGAGAGTAGTACAAATTTAGGCACTTCCTTCCATACCAGGGTTATTCTTTCCCCAGGCAATGGCAACAGTCTTGTACAGTAGTGTGTTATAAACTCAGCATAACTAATTCAAAAAGATTTTCTAGTAGTGTTTGATTAGAATAGCAGCTGCAATAGCAAGCTGTAATTTCTAAACCACTGTTTCACTTTACCTCTTTCAAAATGAGCAAGATGCCATTCTACAAGTCAAGCAGGAAGAAAAAAAAGATACTGTGGAAAACAGAGTTGCTCTGCTGTGCATCTTGGAAGTTATGGATTCAGAAGAACTTACCCTGCAATTGAGGCTATTTTGCATCTTTCTATCACATTAAAACAGGAAGACCAAGATCGGAATAGGAGAATGTAAGCCAAGCCTAACAAGGGTTTATAGAAGACCTATACATTATATACAATTCCAGGCTAAGATGATATTAAAATCTAGCACTAGTATAAAGCAAAGTGGCTGGCAACTGTGAGACTACCAGTAACAATCTTAGACATCTGCAGTAATATTTTAAAGTTTTATAATAGTTTTATAATAGTTATTACTGGCAATACTAATACAGCAAGCAAAAATACATTCTCTAACGTATGTACATAGTTTCCTCAATGCTTCTGAGTAGAGTAAGATCAGCTGCTGGTTCCAAGCCAGATATAAAATGTCAATTCACACCTGCAAGTTGATATCTAGCTCTGTAATTTAAAAGTCTGATTAAGAGTCCACAAAGCAGATGAATCAGGTACTTCTGGGACTTACTTCAAGTGTCCTGGGAGAAAGACTGCTTTAACCAGAGTTCAGGATCATATCCTACAGGCACATTCGTACTGCAGGCATACAGGATCCAGCATCTAAGGCAAGAATGATTATCCTCGGTGTTCAGAGAGGGTACATATGACCTGCTCAAACTTGCATAGGGATATAGGCAAGTGTGCTGGCATTGCTTCAGTTTCCTCAACTGAAAAAAAGCACAGCTCATCAAGAAGTGTTCTCACCTCTGAATTGGAAAGATATGGGTCTGATGGATGTACTGTTAGATGAGTAAGGAATTTGGCTGGACACCTGCATCCAAAGAGTTGCAGTCAATGGTTCAACACCCATGGAGTTACACTCAGTGGTGCAGGGGTCAGTTCTGGGACTGATACCACTCAGTATCTTCTCCAGTGACATGCTATGGGATCAAGTTCACTCTGAGAAAGTCTTCAGACAAGACAGAGCTGAACTGTGCAGTTGATACACTCAAGGGAAGCGATGCCACCAGGAGGCACTTGGATTGGCTTGAGCAGTAGGCCTGTGAAACAGAATGAAGCTCCACAAGTGCAAGGCAAGTGCAAGGTCCTGCACTTTGCTGCAGCAATCCCAAATATCAATCAGGGCAGACTTGGGGATGAATGGATTGAAAGCAGCCCTACTGAGAAGTACCTGGGGATACTGAGTGATGAAAAATTGAACACGAGACCCCACCTGTAGTATTGCATCCAGCCCTGGGGCTCCCAGCACAAGACAGACATGGACCTGTTAGTGTGGGTGCAGAGGAGGGCCACAAAAACAATCAAAAGGCTAAAACACCTCTCCTATGAAAACAGGCTGAGAGTTGGGGTTGTTCAGCCCGGAGAAGAAAAGGCTCTGGGAAGACCTTTCAATACATAAAGGGAGCTTCTACGAAAGACTGAGTATGACTTTTTACCAAGGCTTGTAGTGGCCAGGCAAAAGCCAATCATTTGAAACTGAAAGAGTTTCAGACTGCACATGAGGAAGACATATTTTATGATGGGGTGGTGAGAGTGGAACAGATTGCCCAGACAAGTTGTGGATGCCCCATCCCTGCAAGTGTTTGAGACCAGGCTGGATAGAGCTTTAAGCAACCTGATCTAGTTAAACATGTTCTGACCACAGCAGGAGGATTGGACTAGGTCTTCAAAAGGTCCCTTCCAACCCCAAACCCTTCTATGATTTTAAGGCAGTGCTCATAGCTATGAATGCACACACTAGGTAAGAGCACTCAGCTCAACTGCAGAGACTGATTCATTGTTCAGGGGAGGGATACCGTTGAGAAAATACTGTATTCCCATTCCCAGAAAACAAATCTGTTCCTAAAGAAGTTAATGACTGCAAATAGAGCAGTTCTGATTTTTTGTAAGTCTGCTGAGCACCAGGATGGTAGTAAACAGAAATCTGTCATGGGTGTTTTTGTCTCACTGAAAGACAATGAAGATCCAGAGTCTGCAGACTGATTGAAGGAAAAGGATGAAGCTACAAGAACACTTAACCCTTCTAGGAGTTGTTAGCAGGTCATGCTCAAAGATGTTTCTGAACCTGGAGCTCCCATTTTCTAGAGGTAGAGAGTTCAAATGGTTGATCAGCATTAAAGCTTATAATGAACACCCTCCTCACCTGCAAAATTATTGATTGGCACATGGCTGAGTAGAAAGAATACAGCCACCCCACAATAAGGTCAACTACTACTTTCCAGAGAAGTCAAAAATGCAATCAGGAGACAGACATATGCAAATTCTGAAAAACAAAGAATCAAGAGGAAGCTGGAAGAACAAAAGTACTCCAGCTCCTTGATACACCTGCCAAGAGCTCAAATATACCTCAATACACACACACATCCATACAGCAAGCAAGACTCCATAAGGATAGCCTCCATACACAATGAGAAAGTGAAAATACTTTTTACTCCCCAAATAGCATATTTACACCTGAAAAACAGTGCACACGTGGGTTGTTTTTTAAGTTTGATGTTTATTACTGTCTTTTAATGAGTTACATACAAAAACTGGAAGGTTGCCACATATTTATACTTTCAAGCTAACTTGAACATGAAGTTTATCAGAGTTTTAGTACCAAACTGTACATTAAACAAAGTGATAATTTAGAAGTTTTTCATAGAGATGCTTATTCTCCTCAGATTACTATAATAAAAGAAACAACAAACCAACAGTTTTAAAGAGAAGCTAAAAATTCGTCTCCATCAGAAAAAGCTCATTTACTTGTGTTCGAGCTACCTGCTGTTGGTTAATATAGCAACTTATTTGAGGTACTTATGCCAAAATCTGTAGATACCTTTTTTTCAGTAGTCAAAAGATGATGCTTCCCTCCTCTCATTGACTACTGCTTGTAAAGAAAGCAAAATCTGCATATAGTGATTGAAACCGATAATTAGCTTTTAAATCAATTCTCTACTTAAGCCATCCACCTTATTTCTTCTACAACTGTAACAGTTAATTTCATCTCTTGGTACCAACTTCAACATACAAAGACTTACGAAAGTTGATCTGGTTTTGAGAAGTACACAAAAATTCTAGTCAGTCAAACAGACTACATTCTGAAATTTCACTAAGCCAACCGAAACAGAAAAAAAAAGGAAAAAAAGAAAACAAAACAAACCAGACAAAAAAATTAAAATGCCTGAAATTTTGTTAAAGGTAATTAAAGTTCAGTTACAGAGCATCAATATTAAGAGAATCTTGAAGTCAACATGAGCTTGAGAAAGCAATGTATGCTGTTTATGTTCCCCTTAACCTACACCTAAACAGACTAATTGGCAAATCTGAATGCAACTGTGGAACCTTAGCAGCATAGGTTGCCTCCTGTTACAGGAGACATTTCTTTAGCCTTCTTGAGCTCATCTTGACTTCAGGACTCTCTATTTATATGAATAAGGGGACAACTTAAGCTTTTTACATTTAGAACTGCATGCAGACAGGTCTGGGAGTATTTCAGACTACTCCTGGCAGAACTGTGATGGTCTGTAACTGAACCTACTTATGTGAGATGTCAGATCACCACAGAGTGCTATTTTGTCTTCTGGGCAGACTTACTATGACAGGGAGAAAAGTCATCAAAAAGAATGCAAGAGCATCATGGTATTATATTGCCAAAGATGCTACTTTTGGGAGGTATGGGATGGTATGGTAGGAGATGTGCTTACATCGGGATATATTCCTTTCCCAAGCCTTTACTACTAAGTTAAGACCTGAGTAGCCACTCCCTAGGAGACTACTAGCATTGCATGAAGCATAATGGCAGCATAGGCACAGCTCAGAAATTTTAACCATGGCTGCATTTTGTGATGGTACAAGGTATTGCTACCCAGGTTACCCACCTTCTCAGCATCCCCACTGAGAAAAGGGCTGAAAGATTTGAGTTTTGAGTGTTTACTAGACCTACTTGTGTGGCATATCCAATGCAAGATTAGCATGGTAGCAGAAGTGCTAGAGAGCACAGCACCTAATTGCAATAGGATGGAAATTACAATGTGAACCTCCAGTTCAGTCCACCCTTACAGTAAAATCTTAGTATTGGATAGGTGTTGGGAATATTAACCATTATCAGACACATTTATGACCTAAGAAGAAATGTAATGTTTAAGGGTTGCTTCTAATAATAAACCTAAACTTACAAATGCTTAAAACTCTCCAGTTTTATGCTGCAAAAACAGGTAACCAGATAAACACCTATGTCTTAATTAGGTTACCACTGTACTCCATCAGTACGGAAGCACACTTGTCTAATAAACACTTGAATTTGTACTTTCTTTTCACATCATGGTACACTGGGGGTTTTTTGCATTACAAAGGGCGTAGCCTGTAAGCCAGGATGCATCAGGGTTGAGACAAAGATATCTGGATTATACCTCAATAAAACAACCCATACTGATCTCCATACACACACACACTCAATAGCGAGCATCAGCAGCAAGACACTTCCGCTAACAATCACAACGTACTAACAGATGTACCATCAGGGTCAATTATTCAAGTTTCCACCCTCTTTCACAGACACAGTTTGCAAGAACCTGTAATCTACACACTTTGCATTATCATATTTCTCATCATATCCCAAACTCTATTAAAGCCTACAAAAGGCAGCCAGTAAGAAAAAAGAAACTCTAAACCAGTTTCATACAATGTACAGAATGTCAGAAACATTAGTCTGGTTAGGCTGTTCGGTTTCCATCAGAAAGCAGAGTTACATATATTCACTCAATAAAAGAACTGCACCTAATCAAGAGTAGAAATGTCCCTTTTGCCTTAAAAACCAAAACATTTGAATACAGCCCAACACTCATAGTGAAGATTTCACTAAAAACCCCCTTCTCCAAAGTCATGCCCTGCTACAGAGGAACCATCCTATATGAAGCAGGCCTGATTTTGTTTAAAATCCCACATAGCATGTAACCTGCTATGTATCAGACAAATTCAGAGTAACCAGAAGGATGGATACCTATATTGAGAGCTGTTTCCTGTTTGTCACCCGTCAAAATCCATATCTTAATTTCTGCCTTTATTAGTGTGGCTATTGTTTCTGGAACACCTGCTTGCAGGCGGTCTTCAATGGCTGTAGCTCCAAGAAGCAGCAAATCCTGGAAAAAAAAAAAAAAAGAATTTGAGGGATTGTTTTCTGAAGATAAACCTCTGTGTGGAACACACTCAAAACAGAATTAAGACAGCATGTTGCCTCTCGTTAATACTGCATTTTGACAAGCAATTTATACTACACTAAATTTCTGGTGTGGCTATTCTACTTCCTCTGCACACAATTCACATTTCAAGAGGTACAGAATGGAACAGAGTGTTTCTGATCAGAAAGATGGCAACATTTCAAGAATAATTAATTGAAGTTTTAAAACTCAAAGCTAACCTATGGATGAACGTATATACTGGAGCATTCACTAATCCATAGCAACATGATGAGTGGTCACAGTTTATGTATTTAAGCTCACAAAACAAGTCATTTGGCATCACATCATTTAAACTAATTTCTGTCCATAAAATGTACATACAGACTGGATACAATCACTAAAAGAAAAAATTATTGCAACTATTTATGGATATAATCACTACATTTAAGTAATACAAGTGGTATGAACATTAATCAATCCAAGTATCTCTAGTCAACGTACAGATGTCTGCCAGAAAAAAAACATGCTTCATATAATGAATTTAAAACTACAGAGTTTGCCATATTCTTATGCAATTCTACAGTAATTTCTTGAAGACATATGGCTACCTTAGAGAAAAAAAAGTGAGGCAGAAAAAACAGCTAAGAAATAAATCTTGTCAAATGGTACGGTCTACTCAAATTTTACCTTTAAAAGCATAATAATGATTCCTTAGACATGCAAAGATCTTCAATCTAACATAAATTGATATAAATTGAGTTTAGGTATACTGTATCACTTCAGTAATTATACAGAAAAAGTAACAGCTTCTATTCTTGGTAGAGACTAAAATTATTCAGAAATGAAGACAGATGAAGTGAACAGAAGTAGTTAGGAAAGTTACTGTTGTTCAGCCTGGAGATGATGAGGCTCCAGGGTGACCTTATTGTGGCCTTTCTATATAAAAAGTGTGCTTATATGAAATACGGAGAAAGACAGTTGAAGTGGCAGGATAAAAGGTGATGCTTCTAAACTGAAAAAGATGAGGGTGGTGAGACACTGAATAGGTTGCGAAGAGAAGAGGTGGACGACCCATTCTTGGAAGTGTTCCAGGCCAGGTTGGGTAGAAATTTGAGGAACCTGGTTTACTGAAATGTGTCCCTGTCCATGGCGGAGGGAGGGTTAGAACTAGATGATCTTGAAAGGCCCCTTTGAACCCAAACCCTTCTATGATACCATGAAGAGGGCATTAAAGCAGCTTCTGCTTGTATGAATCTACAGATGCCTAAATTACAGAAGAGCAAATTAGTATTCATAGAGGCGTGTAAGTTGGCATTAGTTGCAGGTCTTGATAAAGCTTCATTTTTGTTATGAGATATTCAGCTGGTAAAGATAGCAGAATCAGCTCATGCAAGTTCTCATGCTTTAGTACCCTATAGCCTCCCAATGAAACATTAAGCCCTACAAATGCTCTCAGTATTGCTACAAACAGAATCCAAGTGTGCAATTGTACATTGTCTTTTTTTCCCCAAAAGAGCTAAACATGACAGCACAGGGATCAGCATGGCTGAGCTACCTGAGCAGGGGAGTTACTATTGCGCTCACCAAAGCCCTCTCAACCAGCGTACAACTGGGGAAGGAAGCCAGTTCAAATTGGTCTCTGCATGTGCACTTGTACTGTGATCCAGCCATTTCAACACTCACACTGACAAAGTAGCTCTCTTGCTCTCAATTTGAGCTCTTAGATGAAAAAAAAAGAAAAACAACAAACATTAGCCTGTTAAAATACATTGTATTTTATGTCACAGCCACAAGCCAGTTTATCTGGAAATACCCTGTTCCTTGGTATGAGCAGCAAGCAAGCAATAACAGGAAAGGCATACAGTGGATAGTTCTTGCCAATATGGTACCAAGTCCAAAGCTCCAATTCTAAAACCCATGTGTGGGTTCCCCTTTTTTCAAGATACTGAATTGTGAAAAAAGGTGGAAGGTAGATGACCAAAAATGATCTAAGGTTTGAGAACACACTTTAAAGTTAAGTTAAAGCCACGTTCATGTTTCACCTCAGTGACAACAGAGGAATACAAGAGCACAGCGCAAGAAGCAGAACACTGAAAGGAGCTACCCAGAATTAAGGATTAGACAGCCACTGTTACTGACACACTGTAACGCAAAAGAAGATTTTTAGGCATTACTCTGAAAACAAAGACTCAATCTTCAGCTCTTGCTGAAAGAGTTCTTGGAGCTTTTCTGTTACCCTGTGACAGTTAACTCCCATCCTAGTCTCAACCTCCTCACGGATGTCCCATCCCTGGAAGTATTCAAGGCCAGTTTGGATTGAACTCTGAGCAACCTGGTCTAGTGAAAGGTGTCCCTGCCCATCACAGGAGGTTGGAACTCAATGACCTTTAAGGTCCCTTCCAAACCAGGCCATTCTATGATTCTGCCCCAATAAAAAAGAGTGCTCCAGAACTTAAGCAGCATTTTTAATATTAATTTTAAAATAAATTGAAGTTCAAAGCACGTTTTAAAGAAACCACTAAATAAAATGAGAGTGAAATACCCGGAGCAAGGGGGAAGAGCGTGAACACCTGTAGGTGAGGAGTGCGACTACCAGCATTTCAGAAAGCAGCAAGACCAACAAGGCTAGGAGAAACACTGGCCCCTAGTGTTGGCACTTTAACATTTAATTCTATGTGGGATCAGCGTTTCAAATTGCTTCTCCAATACCTGCCTTTCCCTTCCAAAATTAAGGGCTCTGCAATTTTCATGGAGTGCAGTTTATCCACCTTTTTTCAGTCCATGCAACTACAGGCTTTGGTAAGGACTTCATTGTGCCTACAATGAAGCCTTCAGAACACCTGAACTGTGACTGCTGTATGAAAAGCAGTGCATTTCTTCATATACTAGTACATGGGAATTTGGTGCAACACAACGATTTTTATACATTAGCTTTATCAAGTTACAAAAATCTTACACAAAAAAGGAAGATAAAAAAATGTGTGTGAAAGGCTTTTATAAGTAGAAATTATTTTTTTTTTATCCATAAGTTTGTCTCAGACTTACAAATTAAAACTTGAGAGATCTATGGACTGAACAGGTTGCCATCTAAGAACATCTTTTCAGTTTCTCATCTACTAAATTAACAGTTTATTGTATAAAGCCCAAATTCCACTGAAAAATACACATCTGAGGAAACCTGCATCTAATCAAAGAAGTATGTTTCACCTTTTCAATGATCTCGTAGCACTCCTCCAGCTTCTGAGTTCTGTCTTTCAGAACTGTACTGGATTCATTGTAGACATTCAACCACTCTCTGTAAGACTTCTCTGATAGATCTGCATAAGCAATGCACAATGTCCTCAGACCTATGAAACATAAGGTAGCCATTACCCACAGTAAAATTACACTGAGTATCAGTAAATCATTAATGCCCTAATGAACACTAAATTCCAACCCTCTCACTGGAACAACAGGAGCTATTAACACAGACTGCTAAACTCTGGATTCCACAAAAATCTCCCTCGACATTCTTAAAGCACTTAAATTTCCACAAATGTAAACCAAAAGTCTGGCTCATTTCATTACTAATGTTGGTGCAAATCAAGAGTCTAATGGGTAAAAACTTAGATGTCTCCAGTCCCTGATTTTCACTATTGCAATCTAGCCATACTTGACCAACAAAAGTGTCATCTTTAACCTTCTAAGTGAGCATGAAAACAAGTCTTGCTTTCATGTATTTTTAAGATCAAATTAAAAAACTGGCTACATACTGTGATTGGAGATGTTACTTCGTCAAACATACCACATCATCCATTTTTTTTTTAGCAAGACCGATTTATCCTTCAGTGTATAAATCTAACTCACATTAATAATGGGAGTTAGACATGTATGATATAGTGAATAGGGTCCGTGAAGTATGAAAATCAATTTATTACACCACTGACAAAAATTTACATAGAGAAGTAATAATTTTTTTTCCTAGCATGAATCAAGCAGAAATGCGCGTGTGCCATTAAATACAAAAATTTCTTTACTGGGAACGTGGGAGTCTGCAAAAAATACATATTTAAAAGCTGAATGATGTTTTCAGATTTAGGAAGAAAACCACTGGTTCATGGTTTTACTACAGCACAAGTATCTTATGCTACTGCAGCAGAGGGAACAAAACCAAGTGCTTCCCTGTGAACAGAGGTGTTACATCAGCCAAAGGCCGTACAGACCATTTCAGGTCATCTTTGATGTCTTGATCTACAAGGCTTCCCAGCATGTTCAGATTATCACTCTGCTTTGTAAAGCCAGGGACTTTGGCATTCAACTTTTACAACTCTAACTCCAGTGCAGTTGAGTTATTCTGGGCAATACAACTTATACCCTTTCATCATGGACACAGAGAACACCATCTTTTCCACTTCCCTACTGAAATCACACAGAAGCAGGGTAAAAACCTCTCTAGTCTTAAAGTCATCTTACAGTTTTTAAATTGCTGATTACACACTTCTTGATTTATCTTCATAATCATCTCATTTGACACTGCTTATCTTAGACAATGTAGAAGATGCTGCAAGTAATTTGATAAAACTGAATTCTCAGTGCATGCTGTTTCTCTTACCTTCTGTTGCGAAGTATTCAAGATGGCACAGTGTTTGCTCCATATACTGGGAATCTTTTGAAAGCCTCTCAAAAATTACATTATCCTATTAAAACCAAATTCATTACAACAGAGTAAGTCTACATATGAAGTTTCCATTTGTGTATTTACAAGCTCAAGTGAAGCAACCTTCATGGACTTGCTAATATCAAAACCAAGACTATATTTAAAAGTAATACATTTGGGTTTTAGAGATTCTGATTTGATTAAGTCATTTAGGTTGTGCCCAGTGGCAGGAATACTGCATCCACTTTAAATAATGAAGACAGAAGTACACTCTGCCCTTCTCCCCTCTTTCCATAAAGAGGTCACCATTATTGGGCAGTACAAAACATTTCTCTCTAAGTTCTAAGACAATCTATTGATTTCAGAGAGTAACTGTCTGGTCTTAAGTTCAGTACATACTGTACTTGCATGCAGAAGAAGAGTTTCCCGCAATCCTTTCTAGAAAAGATTCCCATTGATGTTAAAAATTAAGGGGCAGAAACACTGATCTCATTCTACTGCAAAATTCTCTCAGAAGCAACCTTCCTCCTGCAACAGCTCTCTTCATCACTAAATCAAAGGACAATTGAAAAGGCTAAAAGCTGCAATCAAAATACAGCACCATCGTATCTAGAGTCTCTGGATTTTATTCTGCAACTACCAGAACAAGTTGTTACAAACATGTAAAATACAGAAACCCTACTTTTACTCATACATATGCTCTTAAGCTAAGTAAACAGGCCTACATCTAGCATTGATTAGAGACAGGCATACAAACCAACTTACTATGGAAGCGACAGGACAGAGGATGACTACCAGAATGTGCAAAAGTTAATGCAAAACAGGCAGTTAACTTACATCTCAGATGAGTGGCAGATGCAGCAGACAAACCACCAGATTACACTAATCACTGCAACACTTTTGCTCTGTCAGTACATCTAGGGCTGCTCATATGGAAGACAATATGAAATTTTGTACTACAAACTCTCCTGTTCTCCATCCCCTCCAGTGCCACACTCCAAAAAACAGTGTGAATTCAGGCATAGCATGAACAACGAGCAGTTGCAAGTCTGTGTGGTCCTACTAGACATGCAACTGTAAATTACTGCACAATGGTAGTGGTCTTAACACACTTTCATCACTCCAGCATGAAGCCAGCACATCTTTATCAAATCAGGGGAGGTAAACTGAAGCAATAGAGCAACGCACTCAGATCTATATGTCAGGACAAAATCAAGTAAACTAGATCCTTAGAGGTCAAAAATACTTCTTCCCTGTTGAAAAAAAGCCAGGTCCATAATTTTCCACTGACATTAGAATGACTCTCTGGCTGTGGACAATGATAGTTTTGCAGACTTTGTACTGTGGTAGGTTATTGCTCTTGTCAGTGGAGACAGAAACACAACATGGAGCAAGTCATGATGACAAACAGCAGGTGCAGAGGTGCAAGAGAGTCAGACCAACAGCCAACCACTTGAGAACAGATTTGAATATTATAAATTCAGACAACAGCATTTAGTCCAGCTCCTAAACTCCCACAGCACAGCTGGGTGAAATCTTGACTTTGCTGAAGTAAAGGGTACTGCTCCCATTAGTTTCAGGATTTTAACTGGGCAGTAGAAAGCCTAGCAATCTTCCTGCCTGCAAAAGGAGTCAGAGGAAGAATGGCAGCTCTCTTAAATCACTTGGCCTTAAACAGAAAGCTAACAGGTATTATGTATGAGACATGAAATGCCAACATCAGCCACAGCTGTTGAAACAATAACTGGTACTGTTAATTCTCCATTAGGCAGCATAATTACTTACAGCCCCTTTGCAGTAGAGACGTAGTTGTCCTGCTGGAGTTCGAACAATCACTGACATTCTCTTCCTGTTGCTAGAGAAAAAAAAATATTTGCTTTCATTAGTCAAAGCGATCAAGAGTAATTCCTGTTCTAGCCAGTGAATTTTCTCACATGTGTTCAGTGCATCTGAGATATGATGCGATATAAGAGTAGTAACTTAAGATCACACAACCCTTGACAGCAAGGAGAGAAACACTAAATTGCCCATTTCCAGCTTCAGCCCTATGGCTCCTGTTGCCAAGCACTTAACCAGAACACAGACTTACACTCAAATGTAAGCAAGAAAAAGGCAAGATAGGATAAAATGCTCTGGAAAAAATGGGAGCTACATTTACTTTCAACTTTTTCTTATTCCTCTAGCAAAATTTTCTCTAGAAACAGAATCATTAAGGTTGGATGTATCTATTATATGTGTAACAGACTTTGAAACAACCATCCACTGTCAAGGGCAGTTATTTAACTTCCTAACTCAAAAGAAAGCAGAAACATCATAGAATGGAATTATGGTATAGACCAGTTCTTGGCCTCCCCATAGGTTTTTTATATAGGTCTACTCAGACCTAGATAGCTGCAATTATGTAGAAGGAAGCCAAACATCCTGTGCAAGGTTGCTTATCAAGACAGTCAAGCCTGGCATGTATCTTAAAAATAACATAAAGGTGGACAGTAGCATACTGTACATAGACATTTAACATGGGAGCATAGGCAAGGATAGTTTGTTTTTAAAGATAATTTTTGGCATTTTACTTAGTAATCTCTCCCTTAAAAGATGCACTAAAAAAACACAACACAACTTGTAAGAGGCAGACACAAGCAAATCAACTCTCATCAAGGAAACCCTAGGAACGTGTGGTTTTGTATAAACATTTGCCTTAGCAAAAGGACAATTTTTTGCCAATGTGAACAAACAGATCAGAGCGTAGAGTAATCCTCCTTCTCCTCTTGAAGTTGCTCTGGGAGATCTAGTCTCTTTTCAGAGGTCAAGAGCAACGTGTAAGTACGCAAGCTCTTGGCACGTATCATAAGATAAAACAATCCCTTCTGAGACTTTCTAAAGAGGGGGTAGAAGGGCAGCAATTAGCTGTGGCCAGAATTTCTGCAATGTGCTAATGACACTGGGAAACTTCCATATGCTTCTTGAAATCTCATTGTAGGAACTTCCTTGCTGGTCACGTGGGAAGTTGCTACACGCAGGGGAAAAGTAAGATAGCTTTTTTCTGCTGCAAGCAGGCTACAGTTATTCCTGTTATAGACATCAGGGTACTGTGGTCAGCTTGTCAAAAACCCCCAAAGACTCTTTAGTGTCTTTTTAGATACTTTCCACAAGTAGCTTATGTAGCTACATTATGTAGTAGGAAAGGGCAAAGTAGTCAAGAATAACCTTCAAAGCAAGCCAGCACACAAGAAAAGCTGCCTACCCTAATATCCCCCACCTTTAGTTTTACATAGTCCTTTTGAGCAAGACCAGCCAATTCAAAGACAGCAGAGGACAAGAGTTCAAGGCTTTAATGCACAGTAAGAGTAGAAAAAGAAAAAACAAAAAACACCAAAAAAGACTGCTGACTAGCACCATCCAAACTGACATAACTTTTATCAACTGAAAAACGAAAATCATCTCCAGTGATTTAGGGATCCAATTCATCAAACAAAGCTTCTCGATACGCAAGCAATGCCCATCCTAATGGGCCTGACATGCTTGCAATGTTTATATTTTCATAGCTGGAGTGGTTGTTAAGAAGGGGCACCTCCAGTTGCAGTTTCCATCTACTCAAAACCAAGTAATTTACAGAAGATCTATAAAAGCGTGATCTCAAAGTATGTTCTTCAAGAAGACAAGTAACACATAAGGATATCCACACGTTACAGCAAAACACTTCCACAGCAGCAACTTTTCAATAAATTGAGATGCAGTGGCAAGAAAGAGTTTCGTGCTCACATGCCAACAGCCACCAGCTCTGTACTCGTCCTACATCAGAAATGAGAAGATGAAGGGGCAGAACAAGAACTAATGAAGTTCTGCTTTTCTACTGCATCAGTTGTATCTTTTTATCTCAATAACACATTTACAAGAATGGTATTCTCATGCTGCATTTGGTATATTAGAGGAAAACTCACCTGGAAAACTCCAGCACATTAAGAATTTCAAAGGTTTTCTCCTTCCCCAGCTACAAAACAAAGCACGTACTATTATAAGTACAATCCACATTGTGTTCTTACACGTGCAAACATGCAAGCTGGTCAGGTGTCTCTCACACAACCCAGTAAAAATAACTAAATATGGCAATGGCTCCCTCTGCTGGTTAAAGTACACAGAGCCCAATTTAATGAACTTCCTTCAACATTCAGTACTGTGGCATCCTTCATTTACTATTGCTACACCATTACAACGGAATCAATATCTTACTCCAAAACTATAGGCATGCTCTGAAACATAAGTTGCATATTTAGTTCTTAACAGCCATCAACAGGCTGTGAGTGTTTTTCCAAGTTAAAATAAAGATGCTCTCCAGATTTGGTGTTAAAATAACCTTTGACTGAACTCCCTAAGCATTTCTTTTACTTGAATTTACAAGAACATTAATTACATTTTTCGTGGCAAAAAAAAAAGCTAACTGAGGAGAAATTCCTCTTATCACCAACAGCTCTCTGCTAGGGTTGAGCATGAACCACCTGAAGAAAGAGTAAGATTTCAAAACACCTGCCATACTTGTTATATAACAGACACAAGGAGTAGTAGGAATTACTGGAGCCTCAAAACTTCAGTGGTATTTGTAGCATGTGGTTAAAGAAAGTGCTGCAGTAAAATCTAATTGTAGTATAGACTTATGTCCTGTCCTACAAGGCACATTTCAATTCAGCAATATCCCCAAGACCAAAAGGCATCTCTGACCCACGTTACATGTGCTGCCACTGACATCGGCAATGAGGAGGGACAGGAACCTCTGGGACTGACAGCTTTTATTGTTGGCTGTAGACTGACCATGCTCCTAACTTGGTACTGGGAGTATAAAGCCAGGTCAGGTAGGCCTGGCTCTTCCTGCAAAGAACAGAAGCACCTAGACAGCTCTAGATGACTGCTCATCCTAAATTCTTCCCCTTAAATTAAGAAGTAATTTCTGAGAAATTGTTAAAAGTTTGTGACAAGTCCTAGAAGATGTGTTTTAAGTGCTCATCTTGGCAGTGTACCAAGGAATTTGCAAGTGAACACACCCAAGAGGAAGGACAAAAATACATCCATCATTTGTAAAAAGCACCCTACCAGCTGCATCTGTATAAATCTGGAGCCACTTTAGCTTAGACTGCAACTTGAGTCTGAACGTAGCCCATGAGTTTGAGACTGTCTGTGTCAACTGTAACCCACTAACTACACATCCCTGCATATAGAGCTTGTTAAGTAGATACATCCTCTTAAGAAGATGCGGAACATCTTACTCAGAAGAAAAAAAATTCCTTTTAATACAAGAAATGAAACACTTAGAAGAATTGTAACCACTAAACACAATAGTCAGCCAGAGACATGAATTTGCTTCTGAGTGTGAGTGTTCCCATCTGTGCTTCCCAGACAAGGAAAATATTTTTCAGGCACAACTGCTGTTATTTCCCATGTAAGCTTGCAACTTCCTATTGCCCATGCCACACAGAAGGGTAAAGGACTTTGCATCTTCAGATAGATTAAAACCATTTTGCCTCGTGTGCAAAAGCCTTTTTTGCATGTAAGCACCACAAGGACCCTGGAAAGGGGCCCTCACAGGAGCCACACAGGACACGTTTATGCTCTGCATGAGCTTGGCAGCCTGTGCCACGCGCATCTACCACTTACCGCATCAATGATAACTGAATGCGGAGTCCGTCCTGTGAAGACATAACCAAGTTTTTTTGCTCCTTTCACTAATGCCCCTTCATCTGCCAAAACAAACAAACAAAAAGCTTAAATTTCATCTGGTATGTAAGAGAGGCCTCCAAAACCCATATTAAAATATGTCAGACTGCCAAAACAGAAGTCCCCTTTCCTATATACTGTCCTGTGTACAGTTGCTAGAGTAGCTCTGCACACCCTTACACAAAAAGGTTCAATGCTTAGTTCTACAAAGGCCATGTAATATCAACTACACGAACTTTGTACTCAATCCATATAAAATATCCTGTAACTACTGAAGCATTAAACTCTGTTCTTTGGAGAAGTCATACTTTTCTACAGGAAAAAGGGAAAATACCTGTTCTGAAAGAAGATCAAAGCCTATGTTGTTACTCCAAATTCCTACAATATGCCTTTAATCCATTTTCTGCTGTAAAGGCACTAAGTTCACATGCTATAGAAATACAGCATTGCCTTCTGGAGACTAAAATGAGCAGTGTCATTAGGAGCTCAAATAACAGAGCTGAAACCAGAGCCAACACTTGTACCTCCAGTAGGTACCTAAAGAGCCTCATTAAGAAGCAAGTGCCATTAAGCACAAGCACCACACATGTGAATTTAGTGCCCAGTTTAAGCAACCCTAATGTCTCTACAGTACTGTTAGTCTCCTCATGGTTCATCACACTGTCCAGAGCTTCCTTACATGGGCTCTTCACCCTACTTTTCAGACACACTATTAAGACGTAAATGAGAAATGATACTGCTTCCTCACTCAAAACACCACTACAGCAATTCCAAAAATATCTTCACTAACAGAGATAAAACTGATGGAGAGCAGGGTCATGCTGTTCTGCATTCTGGCCATGCCTATACTCTTCAATACCTCTGTGTTAACTTAAAGGAGAAAAAAATGTGTCAAGGGCAGGCCTGAATGTGGCCAGGACTTTGCTATTGGTTATATCATGTCATGTATCAGCACTTGGTTGCTCCCTATTTTGCTTTACGCAGATACTACTGGATCAAGAAAGACAGTCTGTACTTATGCCAAATAAAGCAAGTAGTTGTTAATGTAGAAACAAATAATTACTTCCATGAATCAGCTCTATAGACTCCAAGTTTTACTTTTGCTTTTCATCACTGCAGAAAGGCCAGAGTAGAAGGTCTCATGAGAGCAGAAGGCATCATGAGCCCAGCCTATCTCTAAAGAAACATCATGAACACTGTAGTTTCATAGGAGACATTCAAAAGCAGCATGTACTGATGACAGGAGATGCCAGACCTACTGCTACCATCATGGGGGACATCATGCTTTCAAAATCAATGATCTTCACAGAAATTTATGGACCTCCCTTCCATCTACCTTCTACTCCTTCAACTCCTTCCCTCCCAAAAAAGAAAGCAACAATTAACCTGGAGAGGAGGCCTGGTAGATGATTGTATTTCCTTGTCTCTCAGGAACAACAGTATGACACACGGCTAGCAGCGTGAGGAACTCCTGTATGTGTACAGCTGTGGGCTAGACAAGACACCAGAAGAGTGAGGTTTAGCATTACACACAGACTGAAGCATCTATTCACTAAACTGAGAAGACCACAGAGGTATCACAGACCAAAAAAAAAAAAAAAACAAAACATTCTGTTCTCTACTTACAGCAGATCAAGACAGCAGAGTTTAGGGTCAGCATTGATGAATTAAGAGTGTTAACGATAAAGACCTCACTTAAGCTGAAGAGAGGTGTGAAGCCAGAATATTCCCCCACCTCCCCAAATATAAAAGCATTAGTTCTGTAGCACCCCAAGCTTCATATAGGTGAAGACATCTGCCACAAGCTGATGACAATCGAGCAACAGGAAATATTACTACAGCAGCTTCTAAAAGAGTGACAGTAACCACATCAGAATTAAACTTGATGCAATTGCTCCATTAGCAATGAACATCCAGAGCTGACAGCAGCTGAATAGCCAGTAGAAGGCAACATCATGTGCCCTTCCACAGAAATACAGCATCCAGCCAAGCATAAAATTAATCAATGGTCCCTACACATTTAGCATCATGAGAACATAGAATATAAAACACTGTTCACAGCCAGCCCCAAGTGCTTAGATAGACACCAGGTCTGCAACTCAGCAAAGATGCTACAGCACTTCAACCACAGGCCTGTGATAGCCAACTCTGGCAACTGCAGTTATAGCGATTTGAAATTGAGTCCCCCACCCCTCTCTTCTCTCTTCCCTCTTCTCCATTCCTGCCTCTGGCACAGTATTTATAGTCTCAGCAGTCAGAAATGGTACTCAGCTGCCCAGCTCAAAACCAGACACAACTAATTCATTTCAGCTGAAGTGAACACATGGTTCCCCTTCCCCAACTCTGCTGTAACCATAACATCCACACTTGGTAGCATCAGTGTCTTCTGTCACAGCAGCCATTTGCTCAGTGACTGAGTCAGACACGAACTTAGTAGTTTTACCTTTGCAGAAAGCCTTACTTGACTTTGGAAGCTAGATGATATTTTTATGTGCAAAAATTCTGTGAGAGTTTATAAAGTTTTTATTGGCAATATCAAGGTTTAATGAGTAGGAAGTAAATTACTATAAAAGCCACAAAACCATGTCAGCTGGCATACACTATGTCAACATGTGTAAAAAAGTAAGAGTATTAGAAAAGAGTGGAATAAGAAAACTGAATATCGTAGACCTATACCCTTGTTTTACTTCATCTACTTTGTCATGAAGATTTTCAAAGTAACTGTTTCACACAGGACCTTTATCTTTGCATATTGAAACCTCCAAATTGTACGGTAACATGCCACTAAAATAACAGCAGTTGTAACTTGTGACATGCTGAGGGTGCAGAGGCTATGTTCAAGAAAATGAACATGTGGAATATAATCAGAGAGTAATGTGTAAAATGTTAAGTCCACAGCAAATTACAATCAGGAGGTTACTGCTTCTATTTGCTTTCGCTGGAAATAATGGCAAGTTTTATCTCCATCTCAAAATTCAGAGCCTGCCAAATTCTCATTTCAGGATCTATTGCTACAGACCTTCAATGCGCTTCTTACACTTTAATCACCCAGCCCCTTAACGTGCTTTCACAGTATGCATTCTATCAGCTGGAAACAACTCGTCTCCAGTAATGACATGGATTTTAATTCTTCCTATGTACATATTTATGTTTTCAAGTTAGCAACATAATTTGCTGCTGCGTTGATACTTTCACAGCTCACAATGTATTACAGGGCAACCTTCCAATTCTATTGCAACAGATCACCAGAGTCCCAGCTTATCACAAAAGCTCCTCCACACAGCTGTCACTTGTTTCCTTTCTATATTGTTCCAATACTAACAATATTTGTTGCACAGGCATGAATCAGGGTAGAGCGTTCAAATTTTCAGATCTGTGAACAGAAGATTCATTAATGGGTTCTGTGGTAACATATCCCTTCCAACATACCAAGTTTAACCCCAGCACAGGACAGAAGTCCCACAGATTAACTGATTCTACCTTATTATTTATATTCCTCTATTAACTCTCTGATATTTTAGTAGTCAAATTCTTACTGATGGTCTCGGAGACATTTCTTGCCTGCTCATTTGTTAAGGTCAACCTTATTTCTTTCCACCCGATTTTTTCCACCTCTGTTTATCTGTAGCTGGAACAAAGTTGGCATATTTTAGTCTCTTTTTCATCAGACAATCGGTAGTTCTCATTTTAAACGCCTTTTCCCCCTCATTTTTCTCCTTATGTGGCAACAGCTCTGGGTAAAAGCCATTGCTTCTTTCTCTGGTTTTGGTGTTGTTTTTTTTTCCAAAGGTCCATGAAAAAATTCGTGTACAAGCACCTATACCAGGGATACACCCCAGTGGCTAAATTATTTTGCTTACTGCCCCTACAAGTTAAGAACCACATACATATTGAAACAATCCCCTATTTCTGAAAGCAGTTTCTGGATTGTTATCTATAAAGCATTATCCTCCATGACTTTGTAAACACTGATCTTGGTGCTTTTCTTCAGGTGTTTATTACGCCATACTCTTTTGTGGAGTTTTCCAAAAGCACTATATGCCTTTGCTAACCTGTTGTCTATCTCTCCGTCGATCTTACCATCTGAGGAGATGAGGCTACCGAGGTAATTAAACTGCTGGACTGATTTGAGCTCTGATTTGCCAATGGTGATGTGGGGATGATGGGGGACTTCCTGAGGTGCAGGTTGATGGAGGACCTCTGTCTTCTTTAAGCTGACTTCCAGCCCAAAGAGCTCAGCAGCATCTGCAAAGCAGGATGTTAAATGCTGCAGGGCAGCTTCTGTGTGGGCAACAAGGGCGGCGTCATCAGCATAAAGTAGCTCCCGGACAAGTCGACTCTCTTATATGGCTCCGAATCATGGGTCATCTACCGCCACCACCTGCGTCTCTTAGAACGCTTCCATCAACGCTGCCTCCGCACAATCCTAAACATCCACTGGTCAGACTATGTGACCAATACATCTGTTCTAGAGCAAGCAGCTATCACAAGTATCGAGGCCATGCTGATGAGAACACAGCTGCGATGGGCAGGGCACGTCTCCAGGATGAAGGACCACCGCCTCCCTAAGATCTTGCTTTACGGTGAACTTGCCACTGGCTGCCGCATGAGAGGAGCCCCGAAGAAAAGATACAAGGACTCCCTGAAACAACATCTCAGCCTCGGCCATATTGATCTTCATCACTGGTCTACTCTGGCCTCAAATCGGGAGGCCTGGAGACACACCATCTGTAACGCTGCTGTCTCCTTTGAGAACACACGCAGGATCACTCTTGAGGAAAAAAGGCAACGCAGAAAGAACCGTATATTGCAGAATACACCATCTAAGGAATCTTTCTGCTGTGCCTTTTGCAATCGGATATGTCTGTCACGTATTGGCCTCATAAGCCACCAGCGTGCCTGTAGCAAATGCGGATAGAGCCTTCCCAGATCTTCGTTCGCGAAGCCCAGCCATGATCCTCCATGAAAGCAAAGTTTAGCTATCTAGAAGGCACAGCAATATCCATTATCAAGCAAGGCACAGACCACTGGTCATGAAGCTTCATCACAACTTTTTATCCCTTCCTTGCTCCCTTATTCAGAGGAACAAAACACTGAGCCAAACCTCCATTTTTCAGGGAGCAAACTGTACTCTGCAGAGCTACATAACTGCACATATATCACAGAAGTCCTTATCTTGACCTTGTCACTCTGAAGACAAACTACTTTTCTCTAGCCAGCTGATAAAATTACAAGGAAGTTGCATGTGAAGTTAAAGATTTTTCACCTCTCTTTTTACTTGTAGCAGTAGGAGATCAGTGCCTCCGTTCATAATATCTCCAGATGAGCAGGACTGACATTTTTTTGAGAAAATGGTCTAGAAATGGCCAATGGGATATTAAAGCACAGTCTAACAACTTGAGCTTACTCCTTCAAAGAAGGACATGGCAAATTCTGCCAAGGACAACTACAAAAATACTTATGTACTTGATTACCAAGGAGAATTATGACTCACCATCTTAAAAAGATGTTAACTTCCTACTGTTTAGTTCACTAAAATATCTGGAGAGCAGTGTGAGGATCCAGCCGTGTTGGGCACATGGAACAAAGAAGCCGGTAAAACCAAAGAGGACCAGGATATTTCAGGCACAGACTCAAAGAGAACATTAACCAGTGTTTGAATATCAAGAGAATTAAATGCAAGTTCATCTTGTCCAAAACCATTGAAATATGACCTATAATTAAAGATACTGTCTTATACTTGAACAACAGTAGCAAAGTCCCACACATAGTAAGAACAAAAGCAGACAAATGAAAAATATTTCTCACTAAGCTCTAATAATTTAGTTGTGAGCTATAAAATGACAAGTTTGCACAGTTTTCCAGCAACAGTTACTTTCCAAACTAAAGCCTCCCAGATCTCACTACCTAAACATACTTTTGGCACTACTGTATTCCAAATTCCAGTTTTTCATCCCAGTTAGTAGTGATATACTTTTCTGGTTCTGCTTTCCTAAGGAATTAAGAATCAGCTGATGATAGCTGCCATTTCAGAAAAGCCTGATCAGATAACAGCCTCAGTTTCCACACACTTCCAAAAACAAGTAGACATATTAGCAAGGTCTAAACAAACACTTTCAGTGTAGTAAAGGCTACACATGAACACAACAGTTGTCTGTTCTGCCAAGCCAGCTGCTAAACTACTCATAACACATACTCACTGAATCAATTTATGCATTTGCAGCTACACTTTCCTGCTTCTTGGCCAAGAGAGAATTTGGGGGCCATTGAACAAAGCTCTTGTGCAAATTGGAATTCATAGATGAAGTTCAGAGAGAATTTGGGGAGATGCAGGAGTCCAAGATGAGATCCAAGTCTATAGTTCCTTCACTTCTTGACCTCCTTCCCTGCTCTCCTATCATCAGGTAAAACATAACCCCACATCAAACAGGTTTGCATCTCCATAGCACATATGCAACTAGCAAGCACCAAGATAAAGACTACCCTAGTGTATTCACCAAACATTCATTTTCATCTTAGAAAACAACTGATCTTTTCTTACTAAACTAAGAGTTTATGCCATTTTCTCTATACAGAGAAGACAGCATCATTCAGAGTTCATCCAAAAGAACCAGTTCCAAAGAAAAAGCACAGGCAGACAAACCTAGGTACTTTCTTTCATGTTAAAATCCCAGAGCAGGCAAGAGAAACTTCCATATGTTTTCAAGACAAGTTATTTTTCCTTGGAACATTTCCTATGGGGCAATAATTCTTGAACTGCTATTCAAGAGTGAACTTGGCTATCAGTCAGTCCTTACACACCAGTGGCCCAGAAGAGCTATGAAATCTAGAGGTGACACAGGATGCTAAAAATCTTCCTAGCAGATGGAAGACAGTCTCGGAAGTATAAGTACATAATTTTTTATTTTCAACCTGGAAAGAAAATTACTTGGCACTGAGACAGCTCTAAACTAACACTTGTGACTGGACTGAAAAAAACCCTAAAATCTTCAAGACCAGAGCAATGAGCACTTAAGAGTTTGTAGATATCACACCTAAAGCTTCAGCTGCAAAAGGTCAAATGTTTAAAGGGTATTAATTGCCCAACTAAGTACAGTACCACCTAGCCCCACTAGGCAGCTTATGCTAGAACACTTTAGTTTTATCACCTCAGTTCACTAAATGAGGAGAAATTGTCAGACATCTGCAAATGGCATCTGCAGCTACCTATTAGCTATGAAAAATAAGACACTATGCAGTTTGACAGAAAGAAGCAGCTTATGCACATTAGCAGCTCACCAAATGCAAAAAAGCTACAAAGACCCTTCCCTCTACCACTATCATGGAATTCAGCCCTAATCTCACTGACACAGTCTGACAAATACACCTGAATGTGCCAAGCAAACTGTCAGATGTAGCCCTTGCATTCCCACATCTTGTGCTAAATCACCATCCATTCCTCCAGTACAGTCAGGCTCTGAAGGACATCTTTGGCCTACACAAGGCACATTTTCAGTCTTACTAGCCAGAAGTTTCCCCAGTGTCTGTGTGCTCAGCCCAACAGTCAGCTGTGCAATGACAACAGTATTTATCCATTTAAGTTCCCACCCAAAAGGAAGCTTGATACATAAGGCTCAGCATGTAAAGAACAAAGACTTCTGAGCTGTCTAGACTAAGTGACACCTAAGGAAGCTACCAAAATTCTTTATCTGCCTGTTACAACAGCAAATATTTCTTCTATCTCCCAAAGTACAAACTCTACACAGAGAAGATCAGACAATTAAATAGCCCAAAAATAAGGGGTCATCTCTAGGCTAGATGAGAAATTTCATCTCACAACTCATTTGATCTATGTCCCTTCTGCTGAGTCTATTAAAATATACCAGAGCACTTATCTATACAGCAGTCAGCAAGAGCGCAAGCAAGCTTTATCTGCAGCCTACTCCTAAGCCTGAACGAATACCCGGAGTCAGCAACTGCCACAAGCCATAACTGTAGCCATAAATGAACAAACAGGACAAAAAGGAACAGGATGATATCCAAGTCTTAGCTGCAAGTGATGTCCAGTGGAAAACCCTTCCAGTGAACATGATTACAAAAGCCACATAGGAAACCAGTGCACTGTACTGGGAGGGTCACCTTGACGTACATTAGAGCACAGGAGCCATCTTTAGCTCCATCACCATGAGGAATACGTAGTGCCACATCAAGTAACTAAGAATTCATTTAGGTATTTACACCATGCTGCATTTCAAGTTCTTAAGTACTGTACAGCAGAAAACAAAGCTTTCCTGCAGACAAACAGTATGTTGTAACTACATTTGAGATGCTCATAACTAAAGTTAACTAGCCCAGTCACAGAAGTTATATTGTCAGCTGGTGTAGTTTGTGCTTGCCAGTGCTCAGATCCCATACTGAGAGACAGCCTGCAGAGAACAAGGGTCATGCTTTCTGCAAGTGTTTGAATTGTCTGGTGTCCAGTCAGACACCTCATAGCCACATGACTTCTGAATAAACAATGAACGGACACCCTAAAGACTAGAACCCTTTAGGACTCAACCACTTAGGTTAAAATTACTAATCACTAAGCCTCAAGCTAAGCTTAGATTTGCAATTAAGTCTCATCCCTTACATCCTTTACATAACTGAAATTCCAAACGTTTGCAATACTTAAAGCAAGGCTCATACCAGAACCACCTTCTGGTGGTTACTGTTAAAAACAATATTTTAACAGGACAGATGTTTGAACAGTCAGTAGTTTTTCTTTTAAACAATTATAATTTCTATCATTACTTGCTACAAAAACATTATCTTCCATATATGACAGCATATATGAAGCTGTTCTAGTGGTAGCTGGTATCCATATCGATGTCACTGCTTCTTTAATTCAATAGTAAGACAAGTGGGTAGAAAGACGTTGGAGGGAGCTATTTTGATTCCTTTTTATCCCCTCTGTGCTTGCATGACACACTCATGGAGCAGACTTCATCACACAAATAGATTTGTTCCGCATTCAATTCCAGACAGGCCTAGAATAGGGCATTTAAGAGGCACGATATTCAAAGAGTAGACTTACATGATCATTTTCAATGTTTTGCAGCAGCCTTGGGTCATCAAATTCACATGATTCACTCGTGGAAGGAGGTAGCTGGCTGCAGAGCAAAACAAGTATATTCAAACAAGTGGCAACATTGCCAATCTTAATACTTCAACTATTTTCTCAGGAAGCAAGTTTAAAAAACAAAATAAGACTCCAGTGCCCTTGAAAGTATTGTGAAAAGATCATGTAAGTAATGCAGAAAGTGCTAAAAATGAGCAGCAGCAAGAAACGGTTATCGTTGACAGTGTATTTGAGAAGATTCAAGTGTCAATGCACCTCCTGGGACAGATGTTGCAAAAACAGTTTTAAGCACACTTGAAATAAATGGATTTCAAGGCAATTTGCTTATAAAACAGATCAAAAGTTCAATATCCCTAAGCTCCCTCCCTAGTCAGAGTTCTGTTTCACAAGTTGACCCTGGAGGATTTTAAGTCTGAGTAGTCCATATAAGTACCTGAAAGAACCTTCCACAGAACTGACTAGAAAAAAAAATGTACAGGGAAAGAAAAGAAACAGCAATATATTCGAAGAAAAGAGGCACCAATAGAAACTACATCTCAGCAGATGTAGCAACCTATCATGGTATCACCTTCCTAAAAGATGATAACAAAAACGATTTGTGTCAGTGGAGAAGCCCAGTTTAGCTCATAAGCAAGTGCTCTTCTAACAGCATTCAGTGTTTACCTGTTTTCTTGGGTGGAAACTCACTTCTTGCCTATATTTGCCATTCAACTCCATGTCAGTCCTCCCTGGCTCTTCCCCCTTTTCCTGATAATCAAAATGTGCTACACTGACACCTCTGTTACAACCCCAGGTTTTCACTCGTTCCTATAGAATGGGACAGATCCATTACCTCTATTCATTAAAGTCCTGAATAAAAAGGAGTAGGATTCTTTTGACATGATACACCTATATATTAAGCTCTCTCCAAGTTTAATTACTAAAACATAGCATTTTAACAAAGAAGTCCCTTTTCTTCCCCTTGTCATGTCTGAACTTAGTGATTAAAAAGAGTAACATCTGGTCTCTAGCTAGGGGGTAAGGTTAGTGCAAAGCAGTTTACTTTTAACTTGACTGTCTACATTTATAAATAAGCACTGCATTAGCATCAAAGCCACCCCAGCCGCTGCCTATTCCTCACCCCCTCCACACACCATCTCTTTATGCAGAGAAGATCCATCACCACCCACCAGCTCTGCATTAGGCTCCCACTGAAAGACCATTTTACTCAAACACATTGCTCCCTTGAGATTCTTCCAGAAAAGACTTTATATAGTCTTCCAAGACTTTCTTGGAAAGTCTTTATATAGATTGTACCCACTTTGCTATACAGAGCACAAACATCCTGGAATATATTTACCTGAAGTCTTCTGAGGAGCGTTCTCTTTCCAGCTCAGGAAAGTGACTGAGGGGTAGAAAAAGAAAAGAACATTTATTCCACTTTGGTAACCAAAAAAAAAAAAAAAAAAAAAAAAAATCAATGAGTCATTACACAAAAACATATGCTGGAACCATAGGTTCAGCTGTTCATACATCTGAATCAAGTTTTCTGCCTCTTGAGATATCTAATTTAGTTAGCATGAATTTCAAAGGTTAACTTGCACAGAAAACTTAAGACTACCCATTTAAAACTAAGCAAATACAAAGATTTAGTATTCAAGACTCAAAAGGCCAAGTGCTAAGGAGTACTGGCATGACTCAAAGGGATCCTTTAGACAGAAGTAGAACAAAACCGTGAAGAAGGTATACCTATACAAGGAATATTAAACTCTACAATTAGAGCTACATGATTCTAACAAAATCCTGATTCATCCGAACAAGTCACAGAAACATGACTAATAATTGCTACCCTTGGGCTGCAACTTCTTCCCTCTTGAAAGGTCAGAGGTTATTTAGCACTTCTGCTTTTGTTTAAATTATGATCAGGTAAGTTAGGAAGTAAGTTGCCTTTACTTCAAGTAAAGTACTCCACAGGTTTGACTTTCATAATTTGTGCTGCAGGACATGAAAATGAAAACTATTAATTAAGACCACAAAATACACTAAAACACAAACTGAAGAACAGAATGTTCTAATCCTTTTCCAGTATAAAATTCTGTACCAGTAGTAAGCACACATTAAGCTAGAGAGTTTCTAAAAGTGTCATACCTACCCGTATGTCACTCCAGCAATACTACATTTCTTAAAGTTCATGATATTGCATGTTAGAGTGCCTGTTTTATCAGAAAACAGGTATTTCACCTGGAAGAAAAAAAAAAGTCTAGTTTTCAACTTGTAAAGTTACAAAACTTAAAGGGGAGAACAGATTAAGAAATATATTACTCAATGTCACAATATTGCCCAATGTAGGCTTATTACAGGTTGGTTTGTCTACCAGGTCTACAGAAAAATAATCAGACAAGTTGTTTAATGGCATTAATTCTTCTTGATTTCTAAATGTAGAGAATCTCAAATAGTAGGTATCGATTGACAAGGCTCCAGAGTGGTCAATACAAATGTTTTGTGCCAGTTGACATTCAACAAATCTGTCAGCTGTACTGAAGTCAAAGAGCAAGACTGGAAATTAAAACAAAGACTATTAAGACTGTTGAAAGGTCAATACAAAGAAATGCCATGTTCCAAAGATCACTGAGAACGCGTTTGGGGTGCTTTTACCCCCATAAGCAGTAAAGTGCAAGAAATATGCTAGGGTAAGTTCAACTGGTAACCTGTAGTCAAACAAAAGCTGCTTTTTCTGGTATCCAGTCATAAACAGTCCTCAAGTGCAAGACACAAAGCCACAGTCAGCACTGCCCAAACTAATAACCCCTTAATGGAACTAGTGACTTTCAGGTAGAACTTGGAGGCCACCCCAACACAGCAACATGACATCTTGGAGCATGAGCAGATTCAAGGTTCCCACCTGCAGTGGGCTACAATAGACCAAAAATAATTGCAAGTTAAATACCACCATCGTATCTCTGTACCACGTATGATTTTCAACCAGCAACACTGATGCTAGCATAGGAGTTACACAATTTAAAGACCAAAATATTTTGCCTGGAGCCAGAACAAGCTTTTCCTCAATAAATGCAATTCAGTTCAAGACAGTGCACTACACTACTAATTAGGTGATCCTTTAGCTGTGCTCCACACTGCTGCTTGAATACAGCATTGGAAATGGAGTTTATGTGAGTTAGAAGTTAAAGTGGGTACCCAAACATCTGAGGAACTTCAAGCCACTAGTAATTCTACACAAAACAAAAATTTTAAAGGCATCTGTGAACAGGTAATTCAATTAATGAATCAAAAAACTCAGTCTAGTTACACAGAATCACTAGTAAGTAATTTCTGAAAATAACATATGGGCCAGGAATATACATTATGCCACATATCTTCACTTCAGACAAAAATAGTGCCATAATTTAGAGGTTAAGTTCACATCAAAGTAATCTGAATACAAATCAAATTTTAGCATTCCAAAGAAAAAGACCAATCAGCTTAAACAGGAAGAACATTGACTCCCACTCTGCTGAGCAGCACAAAAAAATTATGTACATTAAATGTATAAACATTGTCTTCAATACCAAATCACACAATTACTAAGTTCATGAGGTTCAGTTAAAGATCTATGACTGATGATCAAGGAAAAAAGCTAGGATTTCTCAATGGTACTACAAAATTCCAATAGCAACATCGTATTTTCCAGTACACTTGTTTTGGGAAGCCCTTCTATTTTGAAGAAATGTCATTTGCAGAATAAACAAATCTACAACAACTACAAGTTGTTGAAAAACTAGATTCTTGAAGGAGCACAGTATAAATTATGAATAGAATTGTATTGTTTTAACCTCCATCTCCTGTGAAGCAAACAGAAACATCAAGAACTAAGAACACAGGCTGAGGTTGTTGGCCTCCTCTTAAGCCAAGCTTAGTCCTATACATTCTGTTCTGGTATACACAGTCACAAATGCAGATCATCTCCCCAACACCCTCGAGGAAAAAAAAGTCAGCTTAGAGTGAACAGTTTCAGTTCCCAAGCATAAAACTGCCTGTGTTAAATTTAATCCTACAATATCTCATCATTTTACTTGTAAGACTCAGACTAATGACAAACATGTCCCATTAACCTGAGCCACGGGGCAACAGAGTAAAGCAGACTTGTACAGCTTGCTCTCATACCTTCCATCTTGCCAGAATAAATCACAAACATGACACTGAAGAAAATATTGTCTTACCTGCCCAAGTTCCTCATTAAGGTTTGAGGTTCTGGCCATTGCAGGTGTATCTGTCTCAGGGTAATACATATCTATGTCCTGAAATGAGAGCAAAATTAGACCTATATTATTAAAATTAAACACTGAAATACTCATTATTCTTTTAGTCAGTTCCAATTTGTTTTAACTGTCTTAATGTCATTAGTGGAGGTTCTGAAGGCTTGACACAAACATCATCCCAGGATGAATATGGGTGCCTCCTTTCCAAAGCATGCCTCCATACTACATGTACATGAGAAAAGCCAGATTTAACTAAAGATAGTTAACAAACTAGAGATGCAATGGAAAAAAAAAAACCACAGTACAGTAGGAAGTTTTAACAGGCATTAGCCATGCTAACCAAGTCTTCAATTACAACAATTAGTTGCTTTAGCCACACTGATGCCTGAAAAGACAATCTGAATGGCTTCATGAAATTAATTCCTTCTGTTACTACATTTTATTGGGAGTAAAAAAACCCAGCTGCTACACAAACCAAAGCAACTTCTCAGAAAAGCGTCTCTC
The DNA here is from genome assembly GCF_003945595.2 of Pipra filicauda. Lineage (NCBI taxonomy): Eukaryota > Metazoa > Chordata > Aves > Passeriformes > Pipridae > Pipra > Pipra filicauda. Next base: position 3,475,734 of record NW_024104654.1, on the reverse strand, counting down.
CTACATCATAAGCAGCTCAGGGAACAGACATATGAGATCTCATTTACTTGTATTCTTAGGAACCTACTATATTACTGAAAGTTTAAGGATTAACGCATACCAGCACAAGGTATTCCTCTTGGTTTTGTTCAGCTTAAGAGACATCACTACAGTATTTTTGGTCCACAAATAGAGAAAGACATTTCTGAAGTCAAAGCTTGCCTGAACAGAGCAAGATCACTGTTTGGTTGCATAAGGCACCACCAACTTCTCTCCCTACAAAAATACGATCCATACCACAGAATTTAAAAAAACCAAACCACAACAACCACCAAAAAAACCAAAAAGCAATACCACACCTTCAAACAAGTCTAGTCTTTCCCTCTGCTGTGGCTGAGAGGAGATATAAGGTACTGAAGAGTTTTCAAAAGATAACTACTGAACATGAGTCAGCACAGAGACCTCCTTCAACAAGACCTGACACTTCTTTCTCATCCTAAAGGCCTACAAGTCATCGTTTGCACAGGGGATATTCTTATGACTAAATCTTTTAATTCCTGTGAAACACAGAACTGATACAGAATAAATCCTTTGAGCTTTCCCCTGCCTTTCCCAGAAGTTGCATCAGAAAATTAATTAAAAGTCTCAAAGATGTTGTGTTATTTTTTTTTTAAATGTCAACATCCAGAACTGAGATACATTCATTCTTGTTACTTACCCAATTTATAAAAAGAGCCTGAGTAAACTTGACAACTTCCAATGTCACCAGAAGGCTGATTGGAATAAGGTTGTTGTACAAGATTATAAATGTCAGCAGGTTGTATCCAAAGTTGACAGACAGCATTTCTGTGGACCGAAAGACAAAGGATATGAGCAGACACAAGTCTGAGTGGTCTAGGGACAGTATAGGAGCAATCATCTTTATGCAGTTGGCCTAGTCAGATTTAGCAGTGCTAAAATAATCAGCAAGTGTGTTGACATCTACTATAAGGGCCTTTTTAATATTGATTTTAATAGTATATATATAAAACACCCACAGAACACATGCCTGAATACACAGCATATTATGCCAGGTGAAGAAGGGCAAGATTTGTGAGTCTATATATTAAAGAACAGAACGCTTTCTGAAAAACTTTTGCTAAACAGATGGCGAGAAGTACAATATTTCCCACCATAACCCAAATTTAGACATTTATCTGATGTGTCAACTGCCCAATTAAGAGCCACCAATATCACTAGTAACATAACTATCTTTCAGAAAGTGCCTACTTGTCTCAGTGGAGTTAGGAAACAAAAAATAAACACTAAAATTAATTCTAAAGTCTGACATCATTGTCAGAATTGAGAAGTTACCCACACTAAAGAAATCTAACAGAACAACCGATTGCTGAACAGACATCTAGTAAATGAACTAAGGCATCCTGCTTAAGCAAAGAAGCTGTTATTAATGGTGACAACATTGGGCAGGTTGCCTGAGTAAGTTTGCCATCACAACTGGTCCTAAAAGGGAAAAGAAAGCATTTACAGACAGCCAGCAGGAATGCACAAGGCTCAGCAGAGACACAGGATGAAAGGTCCTGTTCATGGTGCTGCCCAGAGCCTCTCTTTACAACCAAAGTCTCCACATTTGTATGCTCTTCACTTTCCCAGAAGCTTAGGGAGGCACTACAGTCAGCACACAGAACATCCAGCACAATGGGGTCAGAGCTCAGGGTTTTCAGTATTACAAGTTAATTAAAGGTCAGGGGAGACTAAAAAGAGGAGACAGAACCCAGAGAAAATTGCTGAAGCCTAGTGAAGATCAGTCTGGACACAGGCACCTCCAAGTGTGAGTACAGTCTAATTCCATATCTTTGGTAAGTTTACAGTAAGTCAAAACTTGCTTGGTATTGAAACACTTTCCAATACAATTCTTACAGATTAGACATTTAACAAAAAATTAATCTACCTGCATAACCTCAAAAAGTGTCTTTCCTGTGTGTGGTAGTTATAGAAGTAATAGAAATTGTGCATTCAATTTACAAAAAGGCATCTATACAGACTATTATGTCATCCTAGTTTATTTCAAGTTGAACAGGTTTTATATTACAAGAGTTCATTTACAAGTTCAAGAGTATTACAAGAGTTCATTTAATTCACCTTTTCCAGTATTGCTCCCGCCACTGGAAGGCACAAATTTAAACTTACTCATTAAAAAACAAAGGGGAGGACAGGGAAGAAACTCCAAAAGTTGCTGACACCACTAGTAGAAGACAATACAACTACAAAAACCCAGAGTCAAAAATGAGGCATTTCCATGCTCTTCCTATGGGATTTTTTTCATTACTAACACAACTGCAATTCTTAAAACTGCACAATATACACTTGCCATCTGTTTTGCAATCATCGGCAGACAAGCCATTTGCAGTTTGTGATAATTGTTTTAAAATCTGCATCTAAAGATGCTTGTAACAACATTTTATAGCTAATGTAACCTCCCCAAAATGGACGTCTATTGGAGAGCGCTTCATTCTTCATGTCTGTCTTTGACACTGAACTAATAAGTTCAAGGACTAGGAACGAAAACAAACAAAACCCTTCAAATAAACACACTAAAATATCAGTTTTCTCACAACAAAATAACAGGAGTCAAAGACAGAAACTTTATCCAATAAATAACAATCCTAACCATTTAGCATTTAAGTTTTCTATAAAAGAGCAGATCAGCATTTCTGACTGAAAAAAGTTAGAGAAATCCTTTGCATCTGTATAGAAGCATCAAGTTGAAGGCAGCATCATCAGACTGATACTGTCTATCATGCAGTCAGACACATGTAAGGCAGCAGTATGTGACCTCCTCTGAGAATAAATTTGGGTATGATAATATGGGTATGGTCGATTTGTGTATGGTATCTCCACAGAGATGAAAGAATGGAAACACCAGATATCCAGTAATAATTCTTGCCCCTCTTCTGTTTTTGCCCTGTTCCCTGGGTGGTAGAGCCCAGTGATATTTACCTAACCTTTAGAAGGTTTTATTAACAGAAGCCTCACTGGCAAGTTCACTTACACCAGCCCATTCTCAAAAAAAAAAAAAAAAAAAAAAAAAGGTCAGCAAAAAGCTAGCAAAGAGGTTTTGTTTCTTCTTTTTCTATTTCTTATTTTATGCATTCATTTAATGAAGCTAAGAGCCTGGCTGGCCCTACAGTCTGATACATCCCTGGCTCAATGCCTGCATACTCACTGTTGGAGCCAAGGTACCAGACGACTTCGCCATGTGTTCTGTTCCATAATAAGGCACCTACAGAACTCACAAGGGCCATTACCAGAAGAATACAGAACAAAACCAGGATCTGCATGTTGGTCACTTTCTCCACGTTTGATCTCTTCAGAGGTGCTTTGGTTGAATTCTAAACAGCAGCAGAAAAAGAAAAAAGAGCCTGGCAATGGCTTATACAAGATAAAATTGCAGAGGCAAACTCAGTCTTTATTTTCAGAGTCATTAAAGCACTTCCTGTCCATCTACTGTTGGTCAGCAGCAGTGAGCAACACATACATATTGCTGGTCTCTCCCTGCCATTAGGGCAATAGTAGTATTAACCTAATCAACTTCACGGTCTTTACTATGTCCTCAGCTGTTAAATTTCAGTTTTAAATGTCATCCAGCTACCAGATAAATCAAGATGAAAGTTAGTTCTTACATATTCAACTGCTTTCAAATACTTCAGTGTTTACATACATGCACATGCAAACTCAAATACAACAGTACCTTTGTATTCCTCAAGGCCTCCAGGTCTTTAACAGCTATAATGAGTCAAAGTATTTCATAAAATCCAACCAATAACAAGGAGAATACAGGAAAGATGACCAGCTTATATTTAAATCTCCTTAAAAACTTTACCTGCATGAGTTTTGTATCATGTCCTGTATACACAACAATACCCAAGACCCATTGAGTGTTTCTCAGTTGTGCACCCCTCAGCAAGATTTGGTCTGGCCCAACAGGAACTGGGCTGCAAAGCAAGAAGTATATCTTTCAATTCTTGGTAACACTAAGGACAGTAATTCTACTTTCAGACTTACACCTCAGTGAGAGGGGGGGAGCGGAAAAAAGAGGAGAAAGTAATATAATGACCTAAGATTGTCCGCACAACTGAAGAAAGCACTGAAACCTCTCTACTTCCTGCTAAAGCACAGTAGGGCAAAGCTGATACAAGGGAGCTGTTCTAATTACCCAAAACTTGAGAACTTACGTCGCAGACATAAGCCTGTCTTGCACTTGACCTTGGCTACTACTTTCTTTCTCACATCAAGGACAGAGAAGCATCACACTTGCAAAGAGACTATCTACTCCAAGCACACTGTATCACATACACCAATACACAACCATTTGGGAAAAACTGTATTACCCACATGATTTTCAAGTCAGATGCAAATGATGATCTGCTATTCTTCCATCTGTCACTACACAGCTGAGTTGCCCAAAGAATACAGGTTTTGTGAAGGTAAAGAGGTACAGCCAAATGAAACCTGTATGTTCCTACCGACCTTTCAAAATCTGTGAATTCAAGTACTAAGTACTTTTCTTTCAACAGCTGCAACAAATGAAAGTCACACTGATAAAGCCTCCAGATTCTGGGATCATTTTTCTCTATAGACCTGACCTCGGTGCAGCCTTTGGCTCTAGCTGGAAGGGACAGGTTTCTATTTCCTCTGTGTATCTTGTGTAACAAGACAGCCCTAAAAAACCCTACCATTTCCCTGACTCCTTCTCTTTACATGTACCTTTTTTTAAAAAAAATTCACCATAATTACAAAGAAACCAAGACTTCCATAACAACCAGAAGGCTCCATACAAAGACAGAATTATGTTATCTTATACTGGCAGATGCTCTGATTAACTATTATTAACTATGACTCTTCCAGAGCAAAAACATGCATGTGCTCACTGTAACAGACTAAAAGAACACAGCAAACATTTTTCCAAACCAAGTGACTTTGGCTTTGTTGTCAAGTTAATACCTTTGGCCATCTAAGCGCAAGTTTCCAGTGAAGTCATAAAGATGACGGTTGGGTCCTTCACATTCTATCCTCCCAGATACTTTCATCAATTCTTCCCTGGACTGGAGACTAGCAGTTTGAGACAAGCCCTGCAAAGACCAAATCAAAAGAGATCGTCAAAAATTGTTATTAGAAGGCAACTTAGGAAAATGGTGCAAGGAAGATTTATTACGGACACATACGAACCTGCTAACAAGATCGACTTAAACTCTCTATACAAGATAGTTATATTTACCTACATGATCTCTTTAACCAAGAAAAAAGTTCCATCCACAAAGCACAAAGTTGCACACAAGCAACTTCAAACCATATCAAGGAGGTAGACGAGAAGCAGTATAAACAGACCTGGCTTTTCTCTCAAAGTATAGCTCCACTAATGTGTTATTGCTGCTAAATATAGTCATTGCTAAGTGTAGTCTCTTGGGTCACTGCAGCCATTATGCTCCATTCCTGCTCAAGGTTAATGATTCACCTGCCATGCAAGTGTAATCTAATGTATTGGTACTCCATCTCAGAGTACATGTACAGTGCTCCACTGCTTTTCACCTATGAACAGAGGGATCCATTTCATGTTTCTTTTGCCAGAATTTGACTGCAGCACTGCAAGCCAGAGCAAGGCCATATTTTTGTATTTTAATCATGCGTCCTGAAGCAAGTAAGATCTTACAGAAACTCAAGACCTGACTTTTTAGGCAGAACTGCAACGGTAAATCACATTTCTACAAATGCAGAAAAGAGATAGCAAATATACAGATTTTTAAAAACAAATAATCTGTGTTTCAAAATCTGAATCTAATTTTTTTAATGAAAAAAAGAAGATTCTTAACTATTTCTAAAGATTATAATCAACAGTGTTGATTATAATCAAATTAAAAAGATCCAAATACATTCCACTACTTACTGCAAAGAGATAAATTAACTTAAAACATATAAAAGGTCCTTCTCAGCTTCTGCCTCTGCATAATGCTCCTAGAACGGCACTTGTGACAGAAGAAACTGCACCTCTCATCACAAGCACTGCTGATATTCTTTTTTATGTACAGGACTTAAATCCCACTTACTGGACCTTTGGCAAAACATAACAGAGGTCTGTTTGTCTTTGAGGGCTTAAAATACTTGCTCCAGATTAGTTTCTGTACACTTGTATATGATGCACTGTTGCTTGGGTTTGTATCTGTTGAAAAGGCAGCTTACAGCCACCTGAAAAGAGATCCCTTTTTAAAAAAAAAAACAAACGTACTGGTATTGTCATCAGTTAAGGTAGATGCTGCTTTGTAGCTAATATTAAATACCTAAATGAAAAAAAATCAAATATAAAATTCAATTTGTTTTACCTGTCGTATTTTAAGATTCGTCTCCCCATCGAGGTTAGCTGTTTCAATATAGCACATGGCTTGTGGTTCGCTGGAAGGAGCATGAAATTTTCAATATTAAAACTCAGTACTTTTTGTATACTGCTTTTGTACTAATACAGTTCACAAGAGACTTTTCCAATACACTGCAGAAGACAGAAAACCATATTGGTGGTATCCAACCATGAAAGAGTCAGTTGAAAGTACATATTTAACAGAGATGTCTTTGGATAGGAACAGGGTAATACACCAAAGTACAGAGAAAGACAAGTCTAAATCAGAGGGTTAATAAGAATTTAACAAGTCATAATAAACTTAGATGCCTGAAGTGGATTATTTTGAATTGCAATCCATAAAATTGTTTCAGATTGCAAGAACCATAGACAAAATACCACGTGTATGGAATATAAAAGGGATATATTGGAATGAAGAGAGTAATGCTCTCTGCTATTGAATTCTGTCTGTGAGTTGAACACACAAAAGACCATGTCTGCAAGGTCACCTTAAAGTTGAGGGGCTTGTGGAGGTTCATCTGAAGTCAGTGCTAAAACAGCTTTTTTTTGAGCATCAGAAAAAGGTTCATTGAGATTAAGATTGAGGGCTATGATCTGCATCTTCCAAAGATGTTTCTGCCCTTAGTGATAGCAGTACAAATATTCCTCAAAGAGCTGAATTTTCCACTAGTTAAGCTCTTATCTACATCTAACATGAAGGGGCTCTGCATGAGTAGCACCTCTGATAAGGAAGGGTACTTCTACCAGTTCTTTACTTGACATACCGCTCAAGATTTAAAAATTTTGTATGGAACCACCAAAACTATTTTTCTGCCAGTTGTCTTCTCAGGTTGCTAAGGAATATCAGTTTCCCATATGGATTCAAACAAGTGCTTCTTCAGCATATCACTTCCCATATTCTTGATACATTACTAGTTTTCTTCCAAAGTAACAAACTGTTTTAACAGCAAAAGTACTCAATCAGCAGAAGAGTCAGTAATAAAGGCTCCTTAGGACAAAAATAATTAAGAAATGGATAGGTACATTTGTAACACAGTAAGAAACTAGATTATTCTCTCCATATTTTTCTTTTTAAAAAGAGTCTGTTCTTTGTCTCCTCCTATATGGGTAACCTGAATCTGAACCCAAGAAAGACACTGATGAAGTCCAGCTTGATTCCAATTTTGCCTCTGCCAAACACCTTATCTACTACAACTGACGTGCTTAGGTCAGGAGGTAGACCTTCTGCAATACAGTTCCTCTCACTTCTACAGAAATGTGGAATTGTTTCCATACAAAGTTGCATTTGGATTCAAATGGTTTTTTCCTTCATGTAAATTTATTCTTTACATAAAATTCATTTGATGTCACCTTTTTTTCCTATGTGGAAAAAGAGCCAAGATAAAAAACAGTTGTTTGTTTCACCTCTGACAATCAGCTCAGACACAGAAGATCAACACACAAGCATAAGATTCAAATCCTTCAGAGCATGCAGAGCTTTCTGGTGAACTGAGGACACTTAGTACCGTCATTTAAAGGAATCATGAGAATAATACCAATTGTAAAGCAGCATTGCCATAGAAATTGCTATTTGTATCAAGCAAAGCTTCTCCCAAATTAACATGCCTTGGGTTAAATTCTCTAATTATTATGTGGTTATTAATGACAGCAGGTTAGCAGAACTGAACAGTAGACTAATGTAGAACAAAAAGCTGACACACACAAGAAATATATCAGAGGGGTTTTTTAGTGTAACATATTAGAGAAGTTCTTAAGTAGAATATTCCTCATTGCTGAAATAGAAAACTACTGATGTCAAAGTTTAGCTTCACTGCATATTAAGGTTGACAACTGCTTATTTGAAGTTTGGTGTTTGTTTTAAAAAAATACAATACTGTGTACCATGGAATGAAGATGTCTCTATCCTTCATCATGTGACAATTTAAGAAGACTGAGCTTCTACATATAGCTTTGAAAAAAATGAAACCTCTCAGAAACAGTATAGACAAGAAGAATGGAGCAGAAAATAGAGAAGTTTGAAAAACAAGTTCCTTTAAAAGTTAGGTTAGGTAAGAGAACTGTAACCTACAGACTAGAGCGACCTACAGTCACTGCTGAAAAGCACACAGACAGGAGAAAATTATGGAGAACAGCAAGGTGTAATAAGGTTCACCTATTAGAAACATGTTTAAGAACAGGCACTGTGCTACTGTCTGCTATTACCATCACAATATTGTGTGATATTGTCTTATGTTTAAACTTCATCTGTCTAAGCAGACTATGGTCTTGATTTGGCTTGAAGTTGTTCTACACAATACAGAATCTAGATCAGAAGCCAAGTACCGCTCAAATGCTTTTAGGAACTAAGAGACCTAGACAAATTAGGGGCCTAGGCAACCACCAACCATATGAAGTTTAACTATGGTAAGTGCCAGATTCTACTCCTGGGACAGAGCAACCCTGGATGTATGTACAGACTGGGGAATGAGACACTGGCAAGCAGTGCCATGGAAAGGGACCCCGGAGTCCTGGTCAATAACAAGTTAACCATGAGTCAGCAGTGCCCTGGCAACTGTGCCTGGTGGGGGGGAGGGGGGGCATCAGGCAAAGCATCACCAGCCAGTAAAAAAGGAGGTGATTGTCCAGCTCTGCTCTGCACCGGTGAAGCCACACCTCAAATCCTGCGTGCAGTTTAGGACGCCACAAGATAAGAAAGATATAAAGATATTAGAGAGTGTTCAAAGGAGGGCAACAAAGATGGTGAAGGGTCTTGAGGGGAAGCTGTATGAGGAGCAGCTGAGGACACTTAGCTTGCTCAGCCTGGAGAGGAAAAGATTGAAGGGAGACCTCACTGTGGTCTACAACTTCCCCACAAGAGGAAGCAGAGGGGCAGGCACTGATCTCTTCTCCCTGGTGACCAACGACAGGACCCAAGGCAAAAGCATGAATCTGTGTCAGGGAAGATTTAGGTTAGCTATTACAGAAACATTCTTCACCCACTGAAGAGGGTGACTGGACACTGGAACAGGCTTCCCAGGGAAGTGGCCACAGCACCAGCCCTGCCAGAGTTCAAGAAGCATTTGAACAATGCTCTCAGGCACATGGTGTGATTCTTGGTGTGTCCTACCCAGGACCTGGATTTCTATGATTCTTGTGAGTGCCTTCCAATTCAGGATATTCTAAGACCAAGCTTCATTTGTCAGCATATCTGAATGAAAAGTTGTCTCGTACTTCAAACTAAACCAAGCAAGACTCAACAGGCTACTATTTGCTACCATGTCAGAGATTGGCCATATGTGCGTTGTATCCAAGACAAGGGGTAAACAAGTCAAAAAGTTATTTTGTTATTTGATGCCAACAACACTAGCCTTTTAGATTTATAATTTAAAGAGAAAGCATTCCTAGGGGGAAGGAAAATATGCTGAACACTCAGTGGAATTAACTGGAAGGAAACTTAAGCTTTCTTAATTAAGTGGAGGGATTCTCAGAAGGCCATAGAGCCAATGACTGCATGAAGCTTGTGTAAAGGACCTTCAGTCTTCCAACAAACTCATCAATACATAGTATTAGGTACCTGTAATTCACAAAGTGAAGTCTTGAAGAAGCCTTCTTTTTGAAGAGCCTATCTACAATGATACATGAATCATTGCCTAGTAAAGCAGTGTTTTGACATTACTGAAATTTCATTTTAGATGTGGAGTAGAATTAGTGCCATCTGATGTCTGGTTTTATTAATAACAAATACAGAGACTTAAGTCCTCTGCACCTCAGTTCATCAGACACATCATTTCCACACCCATTCTGGATACCTGGTAGATATAATGATCATGTCTGCTGGAAGATGTTGCCCATTGGTGACCTTCACAATATCGCCTACTGCTACCTGTGGTCAGGAGTACAGTAGCATGGAAAAGAAAAACAAACAGTTTGCTTGTCTGGAATGTTAGTTTGTTATTTTCTTTCACCCAGTCAGAAGAACAGCATCATGCACAGAACAGCTAGAGACAGTGCTTCTGAAAGTCAGAGTACTTTTCACTGCAATTGTTAACTTCTGTGGCTTATATTTAATAAAACTTAGTTTTTTCTTTAATTCTGCCATTATCCAAATTTAAGGGTTTTTCTTTAGTCTTATTTAACATACCGAAAACGTCGTCACTAGGGGAAAAAAAAATCCATCTTTAAACTTCACCTCAAATATCAAGAGTTTCTTCTACTCATACTCTATATTACTTACCCACCCAATCCTCACTATCATTTTCCTTTAATTCTCCATAGATGCACTGCTTGTACTAGCCACTAGCAAGTAGTATCATCTCTACAGGTATATAACATAATCCAGTTCTTCCCTGACATAGTTACAAGACATATGCAGAGTTCAGAACTCTAGAATACTGAAGGCCCAACACTTTACACCACCTTTAATTAGTCACATGCATGGGACTTTCATTCTAAAAAGAATCAAGTAGCACTCTCAAAACAGTAAAACAGGTTTGCCTGATGAGCATCAGGCTGCTTGGTGCCAATGCACTGCTGCAAGTCTGAAATGGGCTTAAAATACTTCTAAGACATTAATTTTTACAAATTGAAACAGATGGCATGTTTGAACAAGCAGATTCATTAGTTTTACTCTGTTCCCACTGAAAATAAATTTCCTATCAATTTCAGCACAAAAAAAAAAAAAATCAGAAGTCTGATTAAAGTGATCAAAGTGGTTAGCACAGAACTGTTATTCCCTAACAATAAATGCAGGCCTGGACAATATGCAGATACAGTCACAGGTCGATTCAGGAAGTGCTCAATGCTATTTAAAAAAAACCAGATTCCCGACTTAGCTTTAAGATAAATTTACCATCTTTTCTACAAAAATAGGACATGGAACTGCATGAACAGGAACCAACACAAGCCACCACAAGCCCTGGCAATCTTTAGTTTCTACTATAGCCTAACACTTCAGCAGGATTGCTTTTAGGTGTCCTGAGACTGATGTCATTTCCCAGAGGTTTTAACAGGGGGCATGTTCTCCTCAACTATTAGCTAAGAGGGCTAATTTTTTCCTTTAAAAGGCATTAAGAGCCACAATTAGATCAATATATCCTAAGGCATTTCAGCAACTTCCAAGTCCTAGAGACAAAGCTCACCAGATCCTTGCAGAGGGCTTCACAGAACATGGGTCCCAAGTGCCTCAGTAGCAGCAGAGCTTGTGTTCCTTATTTGAACAAGCAGCTTACTAATTAGTCTCAAAACCTGGGAACCTTTTAGCACAGGCAGCAAAGTAAGACTCTTTTAGATTTGCAGGGGAGGTCCAGTATTGCAGTGAAAGTTACTCTTCTAGATGTTGACTACAAACAAAATACTCTTTACAGTTTACATATTAACTACACAAGCAAAACCACAATGGTTCATTAGCATTTGACTGTAACATAGTATTAGGTTTTAAAGATGGGTACTCAGGTGACTTGCTCAGGGCGATTTTGGCTACTGCAACAGAATGGATCCCTCCCACCAGCCCCACCCCAAGAGACAGAGAACTCTCACATCCTGCACATTAATTCTAAGCCTCCGAATTCGTTTTGGCAAGAGTAATTCTTCAACAGCTACTTTTATTACCTCCCATCCCCAGGTTTTATTTACCTCTTTCCACATAATGTTCTGCCACATCCCATTTCTTAGAACTGGAAAGAAAGTTTAAAGTTATATTATAGAATAAATGGCCACAATTCAGACAAATTTCAAAACAACTATATCAGCAGTAGCAAACACTGACCAGAACAGGAACTAACATACAGATCAGAACTGTACTTTTCAGAAGCTGAGACAATACTTTTGCCTACAGCTGTAGGCACATGAATCCAAGAACAAGGAAGAATCTACCCTTCATATTTATATAATTTTTATCCCCTGCTAGACAACAGTTGATGGTCTGATTTCTTCTTGGTATCATTTCACACTAACCTGCAGACGGGCAGCATTGTTTCTTGTGGGAAGTGACCTTCCTTAAAACAAAGAGCATTACTGCCCACTGTCAACAAGTATTAGGAAGCATCTGTGAATGACTTACCACAGCATTTTCGCTTCTCATCTTATTTCTGGCATTTTATTCATAATATTTTGACTCTGACACATCCACCTTCACTACCATTACCAATTGCCCATGTAAGGTTGAATCTTAAACGTCAAGCAGGCTCAAAGCCCTGCTGAAAACAAATGACCAAATTCAGCAGAAGGAAAATCCCAGCTGTTGAAGTTCACATTGAAATTTTTGGGTTGCAATGTTGCACTTTCTACTGTGCTTAACTCCAAAGGACAGAAAAGGACAGGTCTGCTCTAGAATACTTACAGGATAAAATTGATAAATTATTCATTGTCAAAAGGTACCTGGTTAAAATAATGAAGGACAAATACCTAAAAAGACTGTTCCAACTCAAAAATAATTTCAATATAAACCTTCTAAGACTTTCTAAGACTAAAACGCAGTGTACTGGTGTTCCAGATCTAGGACTTAATGCTGTCACTCACACCTAGACATGTAGGGCTATTTCAAGTGCAGCTCCTGAAGGGCAAGCATCTCCCATCAGACTTGTGCCACAGTTTGCTAGCCCTGTGTGTGTCTACTATTTAAGTGCACCCCATATAGCATTAAATGCTCATGACTTAGTTCTGTTATTTGACAATGGGAGGACCAATACATCAGAACGGTTATTCCTGAGCCCTCTACATCTATGCAATGTGCTGCTCAGGGGCTTCATCTGATTACAACTAGTCTGGTTCGATTCAACATCGTCTCCATATACAAACACATGAAGCCACCAAAGATATGAAACACTGGCTCAGAGCCTAACAGGCTCCATCTCCTAATGGAAACTTACAGTGCTCACCTAGAGCAGAACTTTCAGTTTAGTTTGCTCCGAAGCGAATTTAATTCCTACATACCGAAGCCACTCTACAAAGCAAACCAATGTTTTCCATGGTAAATTTAATACAGTAAAGCCTTTTGAAGATACACCACTGCTCTAAAAAACCAAACATGAAGATAAATTAAAATCCTACATAAATGCTGCCGAAATAAGCAATTGGCCTTTACAGGCAGCGGAGCTCAGGACACAGCCAAGCAGAGAGCAGGTGTCTACTTTTCAGTGAGCTCGACTGCTCTCTGTACTGAATGCATTGATTAGACATCACTCGGCTATAAGAGGAACCTAAAGGCACACAGAGAACCTAAATTTAATTCATCTTAATCCCACTCTGAACGTAAATTAGCTTTTCATTCTGATAATACACGCTTCAAGGATGAGCTCTTTAGCCTTCCTCTTAAGAAGTACAAGGATATGGTTTTAAGTATCAGATGGAAAATTTATTTTGAGTATTCAAATGTAAAAAATAAAACCTGAACTAAAGTAATTTTTCAAGTGCTTAGTTCAGCTTAGCTCCATTAGAATACTTTGTTTTCTTTAAGGTTGTCTCTCCGCAGTAACTGTGATAAACTTTCCTTGAAGTGTTTGTTATCAGGTGTTCTCTAGCTACAAATTAATTACAACTGGCTCTCTAACCTTAGAAAGGACCATCTTTCTTATTACCTATAACAAGGCCTGTTATGCTACACGAACTTAATTGCCAATTTGCAATGACTAATAAATACAGTGTTTGAAACAAGTTTCAAGTGTATACAGCACTTGAAACATTTCGTAGAGACTCTTGTAGAGAAATTACCTCGGAGAACTGGTAAAGCAATGCTTTTTGATGAAGATACAAACGTAATGATCAACCCAAATTTTCAAGCACCAAATTCACTTCGAGTAACAGGTAATAATGTTTGCAGGACTATCTGAAGCATAGAGCTAGCAGGTTGTTCACTTCCCCATGTGTTCCTCTATCTTTTTGATACTTCAGGTATATGTGTTTGGGAGGAAGGGGCTCTACTCAGAGTTCAAATCCCTGTGTTCCTGTTTCCCCTGCAGATCTGCACAAAGGAACAGAAGAGAAGCTGTCCAACGTGGGAACATGGACCTGCCCTATGGCATGGGCTGATCACAGGGTGGCCATTGATAAGCTCTACCTATTTTCTGTACAGGTTTTCGGTTAAGGGAGATGAAGAAAATCAAAGTGATGTCTTCAGGTACAGAGTGCCAATGACAGTTAATACATTAGGGATACTCACAGGCATTCAGTAGATATCAGTGTTAAAATTTATTTCAGTAACACTTCAGGAAAGCAAAGCTACAAAATTCCCAGACTTCTTATGTTTTATGGACAGCAGCACTTACAAAAATGACTTAAAATTCTTTTGACACCAACTTGTAGTGTTTCAGGGGGTTGTTGGCTTTTTTTTTTTTTGGGTGGGGAGGGAAGGATGGAGTCTGGCAGAGAAGAAAATTGCTTGATTTTCTCAGAGGACCTGAGAACTATATACCTTTGGACAACCTTGACATTACATGAACTTATAAATTCTAATAATCCCCCCAATGCCTCACCCTTAAGTGTCAGACAATGATCAGCCTAAAACATTCTGCAAAGTGAAATCCTAACATATCCTAAAATACAGGTAATTACCAAGTCCACAAGACATGCATTTCCCACCATCAGGACTGTTAAAACAACAGAATTGTTCAAAAGTAAGTATTCACTATTTGCACTTTAAGTATTTAAAGAGTGTTTAGTCTTACCTATTGTTTTCTTTTTATTCACTGCACTGTCTGCCTTATGCCTTTTCTGCAAGGAAACAAAACATTTATTACACCTCATTACACTTCATTACAAATTCCAAAACCATTAGAGCTAAAACAAGACAAACTGAGAGACTATACATTGGGTCATTTCTGCCTTTATATTTTTGTTATTGGTTTGCTTTTGGTTTTGTTTTGTTGTTGTTGGGGTTTTTTTTAAGCCACACAGATCATCCAAGTCTACGTGGTTTATAAAACAGTGTAATGTAACTTCAAACAGAGTATCCACGTTGGAAGTCAGGCTCAAACCTGACTTCCAATGGCAAAAAAGTATGTCTCAAATCAGTTTTTTGGAAGAAAAAAGGAACAATAAGGAGCACTATATTTAGATAGCAGTTGAACTACACATTCTATGTGCTGTTGTTTAGACTGATACCTAAATAATTTTATTCATCAGTACTTCGCAAGCAAAAAGACCTTTTTCTGATAAATGGTATCCAAGCATGTTAGTGCAGATTTTCCCCAAAACAGGATGCTCTGTGCTGAGGTTGCTTGCTTCGCCCCTGCCCGCATTTTCCAGACCATCTAAAAAGGCTACATATTTGTCAGGACTCCAGTATCACACACTCAGCGTCTTTCTAATAAAAGCATGAATAAGCAAATTTGAAGAGGTAAAAACTAGCATCCTGATTTCTACTGTTTTCTTTTTCATCATGTGTAATGAAAATATTTATCTCAGTGGGCTACAGAAATTCTAGTCAAGTTCAGAGCTTTGGAAGTCAAAAGGATCTTTTGCTGCTGTTAAGCGATGACTCAAGACTACAGAGATGCATGGCCTTATGGCATTTAATAGCTTTTTTTTTGAAACATTAGCACAGCCTTCCCCATAACCATACTCACGTAGTCTTCTATGATTTCTTTGATGCCAGCAACTGTTAAAATAAATAGCAATGGCACCAAGGTGGTATACCTTCCTGTTGGAGAGACATCTGGAATTTGCTGTGAACAGAGGGAAAAGAGATACCCATTTTATATTTGTATTTAAAATTAATTTCCAGTAAATTAGAATTTTCTGTAAAGCTCTCAGAAGAGAGAACACAGAGCTTTCTGATTTGTTCCTGACTGCCACCCAATTTCAGTGGGCAAACTAGCTTAAGGTCTCAGTAGGTTTGAAGAAACGATACCATACAGTTACAAGATACAGTTGCTGTAACCTGCCTTTTATTCTATTTCTCTTCTCTTCACAAGAAAAGTATTCAAATGATGCAATTCACATGGAAGCAGGGATAACCCGAACTATCTAAACAGCAGTTTCACAAGAATTCACACATTCTTTTCTCACTATGGTCAATAGTTCCATGTTTTATGACAATACTTATTTTTACTTCATAAGAAAAAAAAAGGAGCTTGACTTTAAAAACTACTTCAAAAAGAGTATCTAAATTGTCTTCCAATTTCAATTACCTAACACATACCTAATTAATATGACTATTAAAATATGTTTAAGAATTTATTTGCAGTTAAGAATAATAACTGAAATAACTTGTATTGCCTTACTATTTCAATTTATAAACAAGACAAAGCAATAAAACAATACCTGCAATAAGGCAATGAAGAGGAAGAATGCATTTGCAGCTTTTCTTATCTGCTCATACAGGAATCGAGGTAGAAATGTCACCACACTGTACTTGGCTGTGCTGCAGGTTAGAAAATTTTCATCTTAGTACTTCATCAGAATATCACAGATCATGACTAAAAAGCTGGAAGTAGTCTTCTAAAAGCCAGCGTTAGAAAGTAATTCAAAGATAACAAAGTCAAGGCATATTTAGAACACGGAGGAAATAAGTTGTTTCTGTTATGATAAAGAGCTGTACCAAACAAAAGAGCTATCACAGACCCAAGAGGCTGACAGTTCCGCTTTCATCATTAGTACCTCTATTATCAGATGAACTAACAGAGAATTTACAATCTATACAAACTTCAGCACCATGAACAGGCAATCATTCATCTCAGTTACAAGCACTTGATCAGGTACTTACCCTTCATCAAAACATGGAATTTAAGTGTTGGAGGAGACAAAGTCAAAAATGAGAGAAACTCTACAGTGCCATTTTTAAAATGCCTCACTTCCTAGTTCAGAACCACTCTACACTCAGCTACAAATAATCCTTCAGAACAATACTCAGTTTTTCAGATTAATTTTTTCTGGCTTTTTTCCCCTATATTTTACATATATAAATATTGTAACAAACATATATATGTAACACTAAAACATAACTACTATTTCTTCTACCTTAAAACAAAAACATACTACACTAGACTTAATCATCTGTGTCATCTATGTAATTTCTTGTACTCTTCACATCAAATCCACAATGGGCATGAATACAGCTTCAGAAAAAAAGTCTCCAAGATGATATGATGATGATTTAACCATTCCATTTTCAAATTAAAGTAAGCCACCCATGCTGTCAAGTTACCAAAACAAACCTAAAAGAGATTAAGATTCTTGATCTTGCAAAGTCCTCACTCTGAACACATTACTTACAACCCATTTATCTACACACCTTTTCGAGACAGTGCAAGGAAACTCACCATACTGCAGAACCTGTCTGAGCTGTGCAAGTGACCAAGTCTATCCAGTAGCACACAGTGTTCCATTACACAAGGAAAAAAATATTTTTAGAGTAGAAAGTACAACTCTACCCTACTTTTCCCCATCCAATTAGCACTGAACATTCCTCCACTATAACTACTGGGCATCAGCATGAGTTGGAGTTTTAACAGCTGAGCACTTGCAGCTCCATATGCCTTGCAAAGGCCAGACAATCAGTGACAGGAGTTTTGAGGTATTATTTTGTTTGGTTGTCTTGGTTTCAGATTTGGGTTTTTTTGGGGTTTTTTGTTTGTATTTGGTTTTGGTTTTTAAAGAAGTCTTGTGTTTCCAAGGAACAAGGATCATTAAGTTATTCTCTTCAAGAAAGAAAGAGAAATTGTTTCCCAGTTGCTGTTTTACTGAAGCTTCCTAGAAATGCCAAGAGCACCTTTCCATTATGCCTGGTCCTTTCTCTACCACCAATAAACCTTCCAGGTCAACCAACATCCACAGCATTACTATTCAGAAATCATGAAGGACTAGTATAACCAAATGCTTTAGCTACAGGATCTGCCTTTCACAATGGATTGCTATGCATAAAACTCTTACTACAACCCACAAGCAGCTAAGGTCAGTGGGGTTCTCTTACCTTTGTATGTATGAGGTTAGAGAACTACATTCTCCGAGACAACTTATTTTCTTTAACCATTTTCCTTTTCCTCTTATCTTTCCCATCCCCAACTCCAAGACATCTAATGAGACACTGCTGCATCTTCCAAAATCAAGCAGTAATGAGATACAAGCAGAATTGGTGGGGCAAGTGAAAAAAAAAATCAAGATCAACCAAAAATAAAACCAGTTAAGATACATCTATCACTTAGTTTTTTCTTCAAGCACCTACAAATCCCTAATTCATTCCCCAAATTCATGGAAATCAGATATTACTTTAACTGGATGTCTTATAAAAGGAAACATGACAGCATTTCTATCACTACAGCCTACAGACTTCGTATTGCTACAACCACTCAGCAGAATCATGTATTATACATATAATCAAATACCCAGTGTGATATTTTACAGAAATTTCAGGTGGCTGGACTTCAACATAGATCCTATTAACTAAGCCAACTGAGTGAAATCATGCATCCAGGCTTAAAGCATGTAACATAGTCCAGTTATATAAATGACATTACTTCCTTGAAGTACTTGTTAATTTCTTCCAACTGTAAGTATTTTTTGTCTCATGTGTAATAACCTTCCTTTAACACAGGACATAATTAAACACATCTCAGAATTACCCTGTGACTTAAAAATACGGGTTAATCAAGTTAACAGTTTAGACCTAAAAGTGAACAGCCCAAGAAGGACTAATGAAAAAAATCAAGCATTGGCAGATATTATATCAGAAGAGTATTCCTCTGGATATCCGATTGCTGTGACTAAACTAAAGGAAAAATTTTTCTGACTGCAACCAAGCTGCAACATTTATTAAGAACATTCTACCACATACCAACTTCACGGTTAGCTGGTCCAAACACAATTCTTACTCTAACAGTTGTGTTAATGCCAACACAATAAGGCTCTTTTTAAAGTTTTGTACATCCTAAGTCACTCTATGTTTTCTGTTGCTGAAGTAACACAACAGATGACTACAGAAAATATATACCACTGTAATTACAGATGGGTACATTCCGCTGTTACCATACAGTAACCATGTGTATGTATAAAAAGCAGGTACATATTATTCAAAAACAAAACTTCCTACCAAAAGCTAATAGTCTAAGCTGGGCAGGAGCATTCAATTGATTTGGCTCTGAAGAACAGTACTTAAAAGGACAAATACAATTCTTAAAAATAATATAAAAAAGCTTTGTGCTCCCTCCCAACAGACAGATGCATTGTAGATGACTTCAGAATAATCAAAGCTCAGGAAAACTAAAATCTACAGGTGAATAGTTAAAAAAAAAAAAAAAAAATCAATCAGCTCACTCATACCAGAGTTTTGGTCACTAAAGATAAATATCTGCACAGGCTAGCCCAAATTAGAGCCATCTTGTTTTCAAAGTGGCTGGTACCCAAATCCAAGAATAGTAGGTCTGCAGTTCACAGAACAGGTTGTGGCAGGGAGGGTGAGGGGAGCAATGGAGGAAACCAAACAACAAACTGGTGTTTCCCGAAGCAACAGCTGTTAACTATGCAAACCTTGCTTAACCAAACAAATGTAACATTTAAACAGGTGTGCAAACATTAGAAGAGACATCTCCTCTATACCTGCAACCTAATTTGTGTAAGTCAAGCTTCAAGTTATACCACTGGGCAAGTCGGGAGAAACAGTACCAAATCCTGTTAAACAAATGAGTTTGGATACACATGAGTACAGCTGGCCCCACTCTTTTTAGGCCAGCACAGAGATTTTTCTCAAAGTAATCACTATATAATTTGGAAAAAGTTGGTGTCATTCACATACTTAAACCTACTACCATATTACTTAAGTATTACTTAGTTATTTTAATAACACTCAAATGAAAAGCAGCAAAAAGTGCACTGAGAACTCAGTAGTAGTTTTCCAGCATACTTCCTCCATTCTTTCATATGCAATTTTTGCACAATCACTTCCGCTGTTGCTATTTTCCCTGTGTCTCAAAAACATTTTATAAAGTCAAGTTTCACTTTACTGAATAATCCCTGAAGAGGAAAAGTTTGTCAGTAATCGAAGCAGAGCAGTTATGTCCTTGAGACACATATGTGTGCTGGCAATGTGCAGCTGAACACAGCTCTGCATTTCCACAGTCAGCCATCTAAAGCACTTCCAACCCTTCCTTTAGAATGACAACTCTTGAGATGAACTTCACCTTCAGGATAACCATGATTAAGAAAACAGAACCTCCTTGAGACACATGTGGTCCCATTTCCAGGGGTGATAAGTACAGCAAACTTTTCCTAGGCAGTACTCACCCATAGCTACTCATGCCACAGTTCACACACTTGAAATACTCTCCAGAGCTTAAGAATGAATACTGCTTGGTGTTGGTGATTTTAATACAATTTGCAGAAACACTTACTAAGAAAGCCTGGCACAGACATCTGAACCACAGCAAAGGGGTTGGGTAACTAAAGTGCATGTTACAGACTTGAACTCTTCTCTCACCAAACAGGCTTTGTTTCCATTAACACGTACAAAAGATCAGATCCCCTGTAACAGAGGAGGAAGAAAAAAAAAACAACCCAACACCCAAAAAATCCAAGACGATCTGCTTGAATTAAGAGCTCAAACACTGTCTTCAGTGCAATGCTGTGGGCATGCTAAGGTCCTGCCAGGCACATGACACTTAATAGCAAGTCTGACATCAGCATCTGAGGTTCTGCTACAAGTCTCAGAAGCAGTGTGACACAAGCTACCTCCAGGCAGTCACCATTGCTGCAGGAGGCACAGCAGCAAGCTTTACACATTTCAAGTGATATTAACAGAAAAAACAACATTCAGTTACTACTCTGAGTATAGAGAAAGCCCATTCATAGGAACATCTCACCAACAAACAATGTTGCCATGCAGAATACTGAGGAGGTTGCTCTAAATCCAAGTGCTATGATCAAAGCCCTTTACATGTGCCTGACAGTGAAAGGTCATCTACCTCCTTGCCCATACAGAAAGTGGTATATTTTCATAAAGAAATTTGCTAAAGAGACATAAAAATCAACTGTTTACAAATTTCCCAAAGAAAATATCACGAAGGCTTATAAGAAGCAATTATGATATGCCTATTAAGTGATTATTCGTTGACTGGAAATAAGGTCCTAAAAAACCAGTGTCAGTTTTTATAACAGGCAGCAATTTCTGCCTGAACCAATGCAGCCCCCAATTCAATTGAAGGGTTTTGTCAGATGAATCCTCAAGCCTATAGTTCCTACAGAGGAAGATTCCAGCCAGCAGAGGTTTCACTGCTCTGTTTATAGCCCGTACACTTCCATCAGCTAAGAAAAGGGTATGCGGTGCTTCAGTACTCCAGACAATTTCAGACCGACTCTGAGCTTGGGTCAGAACAGAGGAGTGTGAAAGGAGCAAAACTTGCTCTAGCACAGTAAAAAGCGCGACTACTTGAATACTACAAGACATATTGCTTAAAGCTTGACAGAGCAAGACAAAGAACCAAGAGTTCTTTAGAGTACACATTAGAGTGTCTGTCATCCAGCTCTGCAATGACCACTGTCCATAGACCAAGTGCCTGTTTTGTTTCCATCTTTCCCTGCACTCCCGTACAGTTTCTCCATAATTGCTAAGACATCTTATATAGAGAAGTTCATGTATTGTTGTGATGGGTTGATGTTGGCTGGACGCCAGGTGCCCACCAAGCCGCTCTATCACTCCCCTTCCCAGCCGGACAGGGGAGAGAGAATAGGATGGAAAACACTCATGGGTTAAGGTAAGGCAGTTTACTAAAGCAAAAGCAAAAGTTTGCATGTGCACAAGCAAAGAGGAAAATCACAAGGTTTATTCTATTCTCATCGGCAGCAATGTCTGACCACTTCCTGGGAAGCAGGGCTTCAGCACGCATAGCAGCTTCTCGGGAGGCAGACACTGCAAGCAATGAATGTCCCCTCCCTTCCTCCTCCTTTCCTTATCTTTTATACCTGAGCTGACATCATATGGTATGGAATATCCCTTTGATTAGTTTGGGTCAGCTGGCCTACTTGTGTCCCCTCCCAGGATCCTTCCCAGGGGGAAGGAAGGAATGTTGAGAGACTGTGCTGGTGGCTATGCCTATACTGCTCAGCAGTAGCCAAAATACTGGTGTGTTATCAACACCTTT
Organism: Pipra filicauda; assembly: GCF_003945595.2. Taxonomy (NCBI): domain Eukaryota; kingdom Metazoa; phylum Chordata; class Aves; order Passeriformes; family Pipridae; genus Pipra; species Pipra filicauda. The sequence goes on along the minus strand of NW_024104654.1, from coordinate 3,453,306 downwards.
CTAGCTAACAATGCAAAGCACAGCACTGTGACTGCAATAACCAATGTAATTGATGTCACCCAAGTAGGTACTACTTCCACTAGAAAAGCCTCCTACAATAATGGTCATGGCAGCTTTAATATAGAGCAGGCACTACCATAACTGCTTACACTCAGTTTAACCTAGAAACCATGACTGCGTGGTCACATTTAATAGAAGCAGTAGCACTTTTGCTTCCAAATCCTGTACCCTGGAGACTTTTCCTAAGGCATGCAAATAGAAAAGGCCTTTCCATTTATTCTCTAGTCATGAAATCCCTACAGGAATGGGACCAGATTCCTGGCTATTTTTCAGTAACAAATACATTAAAGGAAGACTGTTTAGAAACAGTACCAAAAGCTCTGAAGGCATGATACTATTTCAGCATACTTGTCAGGTCATCACTACAGAAATACACCCTTGCTTTTCAGTAGCCCTGCTGGCAAATAGAACTCAATAAAAATAGAGCTGACCAGAACAGTTAACCTCGAAATACTACTGTCTAATAAAGTCAGTTCAGTATCACATTTAGTTACTATGCAAACAGAAGATAGCCTTCACTAAAACACACAGCATCAACGTGTGAAGATGACTGAAAAAAAATATCAAACAAGTCACATAAGCTGACTGACTAAAAGCCAGTGCTAACTTCAGGTTTTAAAGCCATTTTTTAACACCACAACTTAAGCAGCTTTTATTTTAGTGACAAGCAGAGGGCTGGTAGAAGAGATTAATATTTAGTCCTGAGAGAAATGTGATTATCTTTACAATCCAGAGAAGCTAAGTGGAATGCAGTTATTACAGTCCTTAAGCTCTATTTAGATCCACTTAAGAGAATGTCTTGCTTTCCTACCTTTCTCTGCAGACCACTAGTAGTCAGTGAAGTCCATAGCACAGACTCGACTAACTGTGATTTATTATACTTGCCACCTCTAAGTCCTGAAACACACCTGCTTTGACTCCACCCTTATTCAAACCTCACAGACAATCACCAAAAACATTTAGTTTCTTCTTGTTCACCTATTTCTCTGGACGGAGATCACCAACAGTGGAGGAATACATAAAAAAAGCAGAGTCACAGGAGAAAAAAAACTCACTACTGAATACGGGCCAGTATTTAGTCAACAAATACGTGTGAAAACAGTTTTGTTTGTATTAAGTCAGACTCCATTTAAGTTTTGGCTCCAGAGTCTGAAAGTCACTTAAATGGTGACTTTATCTAAGAAGAGGAAGAAGGGTACCCAGTTTAAATCCCCTGCTGTGTTGCTACTGCTGATTTATGAACTTTATCATGCCAAAAAAATCCAAAACAATTTCAAGAGACCAGAGAGCTCAGCATGCAGCAGGTGGAAGAGCACTAGAACTCCCACATCTGAGGTTTTTTTCATCCAGACATTTCATCTATGCAAAATTCAACAATTTAACTGTCAAGGGGTTCAGGCCATAGGAGTAGCCCACTAAGACCAAAAATGCAGCAACTTCAAATATATCAATACAATTCAGAAACACAACAGGCATACAATACCAATTACTTTTAGTGAGTTTTAATGGCTAAAAGAATCATTCTATAGCTGTAGTCCAGACTTTTTCATTGTGACAGACTGCAGTATCAGCAACAGCTGCACTGCAAGAAACAAGTTTTTGCTTATTTACAAGAGTATGTAACACTGGTTTGTTTTTTTTTTTCAGTTAAGAACAGTATCTACCTAGAATTGAAAAGAGTTAGAGGATTATTTTAACACAGGACTAGACTTGTACCATTCAGAATACAATAATACATCCCTTCTTTGAACAATTTCAAAATGCTGTTCTGCAGTCAGGTAAGCAGTCTGTTCACATGACAACAGAAGAGATTTCCAAATGTAATACAAACACAGGAACACAAACGGCCGGGGCCTGAACTCTACCAAGAATAAATAGAAGTAGGGGCAGTTTTACCTAAAGAGCACAGGTACATTTTAGTGCAAGATGAACACACTGTGCAAATACTAAGTGCACACTAAGTGCAAATAAATTCAGGTAGTGCAGACAAATGTAATAAATTCAGGTAGTGCAGACAAATGTGGATTAGCATCCACATTTTCAAACACAGATCATAGTGAACGCTATTCAGGTTACAAGGGTCAATACTAATTGCCTAGTGATACCAGCGACTCGTATTTCAGCAGCAGGGACTCATTAAGCACAGTGAGAACCTCCCCACATATTCAAAAAGCATTAATGCTTCTGAATCACAAGTGGCTTCTACAGTACCTATTCAGAAGTCAATAAAGCAATGCACTTTTCTTCATTTAATGCAACACATGGAATAAAGGAAGAATATAGATTGTGTCTACAGTTTTGTCACAAGCAAGCTTCCTGCAGACATGGATGGGACAGTCTGGGATTACACAGAAGACTGTTTTATACAGGACTTGTGATGCTACTAGAAGTCTTGCTACAGTCTTCAGTGCTAAATTCCCCAGTGGAAGTGCTTCTGCCTTATGAGACAAGAAATTTTTTCTCACCTGTTTACTTGAGTCTTAAGATCCCATAAAATTTAAAAGTAAACACCAAAGGCTTTTTGATCATTACCTGTTTTAACAAAATTTAACTTTTGCCTGTATGGAAGAAAATTTCTGAACCGAGAATTTTCAGGATATCAGAATGCAACTTTTGGGACCTCCCTAACAGATCAAGCCACCAAATTCTGCTTAGATAAGAAGCTTTCAAATAAGACTTTTAGATTCAAGATCCACTAAAAACAAGTCAAATTTTGCCCTTCCTGACTGCTGCCCTGCCTCAACCTCTCACTCATGTCACAAACTGAGGCTGGAGTCCTGATTCAGATGCAAATCGGATTTGCACCAGGATGCACTACCAGGCCTGGAGCAGAAGAATATCACCTAGAGCAACATTTACAAGAGCAACTCCAATGTACTTAGAAAATTCAGAGACAATTTCCAGTGTTCTTAAAGTTATCTCAGCACACTTGTTCTTCCTGGATCAATAAACCAGAAGTCCAACTTCTTTTGCATCAGTATTAACATACGCAACAAGTGAGGGGATCAAATCACTTAACCAGATTTTTACTGTATGCACTAGAAGAAAGTTTCAGTACTGTTATACATTCAGCACAAGCCACTGATGTCAGAGTAGATTCTTGTACTACTACACAACATCCAGGAACTGTATTTACATGAAAGCAAAATTTATAGAACATTCTCACTTTAAGTAAAATATCCAATCTTCACCAAATATACATTTGGAAAAGTATTCATGCCATTTCTTCGGGGATTTCAGAAGTATTGACACAGCATTCAAGCCCCTGTCATCACACCCCACCTGTACTCCTCTGGTTTTACAAGGCAATAGGGAAGCTTGTTTCTGAACTTGTGGTGGGTTGACCTTGGCTTGACACTTGGTGCTCCCTGATTTATTCTATCACTCCTCTCCTCAGCAGGCCAAGTGGAGAAAATAAGATGGAAAAAACTCATGTGCCAAGATAAAGGCAGTTTAATAAAGCAAAAGCAAAGGTCATTGCAAGAAACAAAGAACAACAAAAATCTTACTCCCTACTTTCCATCAGCAGGCGACGTCCAGCCACTTCCCAGGACGTAGGGCTTCGGTAAGCATAGAGATTGCTCCAGAACACAAGTGTCACAGTAAGTGGCATAGACCTGTGTACAGAATGTCTGGGAATTTTCCCAACATAAATGTTTCATTTCTCACTGAACTTAAAGTACAGAAATGCTCTGATTAAACAGACAAAAGTAAGTTATGTGAATTGAACATGTTAAAATAAGTACTAGTTAGTTTTCATAAAAACATACTTAATACCACAAGCACAGCTGCACTGGACAAAGCCATGACATTTGTTCATTTTTTTACATATTTCAAAGCTTCTAAAATGCTTCAGCTGAAAAGAGAACATAAGTTACTTTTTATTAAAAGGTCTAAAGAGTAACACATATACAGAGTTTTTCCAAACTGAACACAGCAGGGTTGAAAGCTTCTGATGCAGGCAGAAAAGGTGTTCCTACAGAAGGGAGAAGTGCTGCTGCAGTATAATAAAGAACATTGACAGCCATATACATGTGCATGTCAGTGGCCAAGCTAAATCCAGCCTACAACACACAGCACTATGTTTTGAAGTAGATCATGACAAAGTTCCAAGAACACAAAAAGAATTAGTCATTTCTCTACAAGTCCTCATAATCTCATTTATGCCAGAAAACCTGGGTAAGAGAAAAGGCTTCTTCCTTCTACATCCTCACACTTCAAGACTTCTGGAAGTGTTAATGCCAACTTGCCATCCACTTAACTTCTGCAATATCACCATATACTATTTAGAAGTGGTATTAGGGAATTATCCATATTTCTTGTCCAAAATTAAAAAATATTGGTATTTATCACTTTGTCTTTTTACTCCCACAAACACTGGAATTCACTTTTAACAGTGCGTCTCTACCCAAAAGTTCAGAAGCTCAAGATGTTCTAAACATCTTACACAAAAAGCCATATCACTAACCTACCTTACTTCACAGTCTGCACCTCCATTGCTTGTTGTATTTTTCTTTGTTTTGAGCAAGCTATTTCACACTATCCTTAATTTTGAAAACTTTCTATGAAAGCTCACAAATTCCCATTGTTATTCAGAGAATACAAGATGACTACCAAAAATATGACAGTCACAACTCACATGATTTAAAACAAGCTGTTTTATCCTCTTCTTCAGTTTAATTTACCACAAGCCTTCACACAGAGGTGTTTACCTGCTTACACAGCACCTTGCTCTGTGGTACACTAATGCTTCCTATGGAGACAATACATCTGCAAATCCAACAGTCCAGAAAAATCCAGTGCTGAATGAGTTTCTGAAGCTGAACACAGTAAGAAAGTCTGAAGGCAATACAGAACTGCAGCTCCTCAAGAGTAACTCCAATATACTTAGGTGAGTAAATAAACAACCATTCATACTCCACACAAGGCCCCCTTACTCAGATATTACCAGCTCAAGTCACCTTTGCCTTCAGTCCCACTGGGCTGAGGGAAGAAAGCTAACCCAGAGGATGGAAGGAGCACAGGCAATGCCTGTCACCCTTTCAGAAGTCAGATCAAAGCTTTCTTACTAAGCAGCAGCAAATTATTATAAAATTAACTTGATTTCCAAGTGACTCTAAGGAGCTAAGATTCCTAATCAGGTAATGAAGACATGTCTACTTTGCCACTACAGTACCTGTATTTTGTCCTATCCCTCACACACAAATAGTCCTCATGACTCAGAATGCCTCTCATGAAGCAAAGATGCAAAAAGGTATTGAGAAGCTTGCGCAGCTATTTGGGGATGGCTTCCAGACAGCAAGTAAGGCACAACTGATCTTTGGTAATAGCACTGTCAGGAAGAAGTTCTTGGTAGCACAGTCACATGCTACTTTTCCATAAGATTTAGCCAGATCAGAACAGAATCCCTTCAGGAAAACCTAAACTACAGATTCTGTCAACCCTCTATTCCCTGCTTTTCCCCTCTCTAAGTCAGGAAAAGCACAAATAGTCTATCCGCAAGAAATGGTCAAAGTAATTTCTGAATTAATGAAGTGAAAATAAAGCAGTGAAAGAAAACGTTCGACATCCAGTATTGCTACCTATGTAGGATAAGGAAGACACTAAGAAAATCTGTCATTTTAACTGCTCCTAAACCATAGGCTTTCCCAGAAGACTATACAGCAAGTCAAAGTTGATGAGAAAACTAAGTATAAATAAGTTGCTGTGCTGGCCAGAACACAAGCATCCAGAGAATATTCTTAGAATTATCCTTGATAATGCACACAATAGAACAGTTAATGGAAATCATCACTTCAGCAGGATATAAAATTTCTCTTTTCAAAAAGGCACTCATTGTGTAAACTGTCCTATGAACAATAACCCAAACATCTGCACTAACAAACAGATGATAAATAACACTCCTCCTTATTCATGGCGGGAGCCATCTGTTCATCTAGCTAATCCAGCTAACCCCAGGCAAGTGTGGCGAGCACAGCCACCACAACTTGCTGATTTTACACATCTTCATACTCCGTGTTTCAGTGCATGTTATTTGTGTTTCCAAACTGCAGTAACATGGCATTAACCATACCACTAGAAGTCTTAAACACACACACCTACAATGAAAGACTCCAAACACCAAAGAAAATTACCTCTGGTCTTCAATTAAAGAACACAAGTGGACTACAGCCTTTCATGCATGGGGATGCCAGACTGACCACAGAAACTACATCCTCATCCTGTTAGACATATGTTTCTTTTCTTCCTTGCTATTCTATACAATTTTTTTTATGCTTAGTCTACTTGTTCTTTCAACTGAATGCAACTTTTTAAGAGAACACTTTATGGAGTTTACACAGTGGATTCTATCCAAAATTCCCACTAAATTTCCATGGGTTAGCCCTTGCATACAGGAATACTTGAGCAGGTCCTGTTATTCCGAAATTCAGTGGCTTTCCTTAAGTGCAGATCTTTTCATGCATCTTACCCATGCAGCTCCATCAGCTCCCTACTCTCACTACCGTTAACTCCAGCACCTCACTCCCTTGCTGCCGCCGGATTCCCTTGTGCGGTGGCAAGACCCTGGTGCCCCCTGTACCAAACAAACCCGCCTGCTTCGGCAGAGACACATTTTACTGTGCTGAAACCTGGTGTGGGCAGGGTCGGGAGGAGAAGGAGAGGGACCAGAGCCCTCCCTGCCCACGGCTGCGGGGTGTGCGGGTTGCCGCCCGGAAAGGGAGAAGCGGGGACCGCTCCGTACCTGACCCAGTTGTCGCGGAACTTGCTCTGCTGGGGCTGGTTCAAGTAAATGGTGCGGGCTGGTGCCTCGTCCAGATCCGCCGCGGACGTGGCTCCGGACATCTCATCATCCGCCTTCTTATAGCCCGATGTTGAACAGACCGGTCCTGCAGGGAGAGCGCGGAGAGGAGGCGGTCAGCGAGGAGCCGCACCTACCGGGGCCGGGCCGGCAGCTCTCGAGGCGGGGGCCGCGGCCGGCGGGGCCGCACGGCGCCGCGGGGAAGGGCCGCGGGTGGGCGGTGAGCGGCGGTGAGCGGCGGCGAGCGCGCCCTGCCCGGTGTTTACCACGGCGGCTGCTGGTAAATAATGGCCGGGCAGGGAGGGGGCAGCGTGGCCGTCGCAGGGAGCTGCCGGCGGGGACAGCCCGGGGCCCGCGCCCCCCGCCCCGCGGGGATGGGCCGCGCCCCGCCCCGGCAGCACCGCCCCCGCGCCCGCCTGGGCCAGCGCCAGCCCCGCTCCCGCCGGGAGTCGGCCGGTGGCCCTCCCGCGGCCGGTATCCCCCGCCTTCCAGCCTTGTAGGCTCCGGCGAAGGGGAAGCGGGGGGGGACGGGGCAGCCAGCACCCACCGCACCGCCGCGGGGCTCCCGGTCCGTTCCGCTCCTTGGCGCTGCCTGCCCGCGGGCAGCGCATCCCGGGCGGCCGAGCCCGGAACCGCGCTCAGGGAGCGGCGCATCATCCCCGCCGGACCTCGCCCAGGCCCCCGCGGCGGAACCGAGCGGCCTTCCGCCCGCACCGTACGGGGTGGCCACGGCCGGGGCTGGCTTGGGAGTCCGTACTCAAAGACAAGACTCAGTTTTAGACTGAAATGAGAAAAAGACTGTCTTGCTTTACACTTACAGTTTCAAAGCTTCGACTTGAGGCTTCTTCAGCTTATTTTCATCTCCAGCTGCTCTGGAGTGAATTGAGTTCTATAAGCATTGTTTAGCTTTGCATTAAAGGAATGGAAAAACATGAGGGAAAGGAGCCAGCTATTTCCTCTGTCAAGCCTCAAAACATTAGCAACGTTGTGGAGACAGGTTTATTGCTTTCCCCTTCCATTCTAAGCCACGGAGATAGTTTGACTTACTTGAGCTGTAAATATATTAGATAAGAATATCAGTTTATTCAATAAGCCATAGATTTACAAGTTAGCAGAGGTGGCTCTAGAGAAGAGTAAGACTACTTGTTTTGTAATAATCTATTAAAGGTGTTATGTTAGGGTTATTTGAAAAGTTCATTCAAAGGTTAACATTTAGAAGCAACTGCTGTAAAGCCAAATCTATTTCTGATTTTTGTATAAATTCAAAATCATACTGCAAAAGAAGCTGATCTGATCAGATAGTGGCTAAAAAGGACTCTTGCAATGAATAGGAGAGCTCCCTGAAATTACGTCCTCCTTAACTAAAGCTTGAGAGAAAACCTTCCATCCTACACAGCCTTAATATATTGAGCACTTAAGTACTAGTACTGTGTGAAAACTTGTTCCATTTAAACACAATATAGTTCTAAGCTAACACCTTACTCATCCCAGACTTTCTCAGTGATTGATTCTTTATTGCTAGTGCAAACATGCTCTATATCTCCTCTAGCTGTCAGCCACTGGAGGGCAACGTTACCCATTCATAGTAGGATACAGTCAAGCACGCAAACTTTGTGGTGCTAGTAGCCGGCCAATAAAGGTAATGTAATTAACACACTGATGTGCTTTCAACTTGCCAAAGGCAAGCGTTGCACACTGTGAATTCATACTTTGGAGACATTAAGCTGACTTGTAAGTATGAGGCTAATTAATTGATAACTCATTTCAGTTGAAACTAATTCAGAGAGCAAAAATATGCCAACCGGATCATTTTTATATTGTGAAAAAGGACATAAATTCAGAAAGTGAAATATGAGGACTATACACTATGCAAGGCAATGCCATTATGATACTATATTAGGTTATTCAGCCTAAAGAAGCTTGCCACAACAGCTCAACCTTGCTGAGTATTCTCCCCTTCAAAAAAACCAGAACTAAGAGCACTACTGGATACTTGTTGTCCTTTCCCATTGATTCCATGTTGCGTAACTGCAAAGGAGATCAAACAACACTCTTAAGAGCATTAAGTGCAAGGAAGCTTTCATCTGTTTTCCTAGTCAGGCTCCAAAACAGAAGCACAATTATTCTAGAAAAACATGCTGTAAAAATTGCTGGTTTTTTCCAAAGACCTTATTTGTTTTGTTTTTCATATATCCCTCTGATGCTTGAAGTTATCCTGATGACTAGTTCTCCTCTCCACAAAGTATTATGAAGCTGTCCCACAACTTTAAGGATTAACTGAGTCAATACAGCTGATAAAGTTCAGAGTTATTTAGGTTTATTTAACACACTATGCTCTTGGCTACTTTCTCCAAGACAGGTACTGCAAGGAAAATTTGCCTTACTCTTTGAATGCACTGAAATATTTTCAAAGCAGACTTGTGAGTGTGTAGAAACAGCTGCAAAAAGGTTTTTGTTTCTCAAAGTGGCTCAAGTCAGCTGCTTCAACTCTAAGTGGAATAACGCTCATTTTGGAAGATTATCCAGTAATCCTGCCCATCAGGAATGCCTTTCACCTCCCTCCCCTGTTACTAAGCAGATCACACTAAAAAGCCTCAGACAGCGACCTTTACTAGTGGCTGTAGATGCTTTCCTTTCCCTGCACTTACAAAAGTTAAGGAGCTCTGAGCTTCTGGGGGGTTCTGGTGGGCAGCAGTCCCAGGGGTTACACCACCTTCAGAAAGCATCCCCTTCAAGGACACCTGACCACGTGTAGACAATCACTTCAGCCATGCAAAAGCAACTTCACCTCTGTTCCTTGTTTCAGAAAAGCTATGGATAAATAAAGCAGACTTGACCACCTTCTACAGTGGTAGAACTTAAAACTGAAGTCTCAGCAGTTTTTATTCATAGTAGTGTTTACTTCCCTAATCCACAGGAATTAGACTCACTGACTTCATTTTAGGGCACACCAACTTTCCACTCTGGAAAGGTGTCTCTCCCACAAGACCTGCATATTTTCTGTTATTTACCCATGGATTTGCAACTCTGCTATGCAATTTATCTTGTATAAAACTATTCATGCTTTAATTAGTAGTAATATTAATAGTAGACCGTTGTCCCTTACAGCCTCTTCATTTCACATGCTTAGCTACATCAAATTTTGGATGTTTAACTACATCGATTTTAAGTCTGTATCATAGAATTGTTTAGGTTGGAAAAGACCTTTAGGATCATCAAGTCCAACCATAAACCCAGCACTGACAAGTCCACCACTAAACCATGTCCTGAAGCACCACTTTTACATGTTTTTTAAACATCTTCAGGGATGGTAACTCAACTGCTTAGATCCTTGCAGAGTTTCAGCATCGTCCAACGTACCTTGCTTCAATTCTGAGGCATAAGACACTTAGTGCAGGTAATACTGTGTCACACTGCGCTTTAAAAGTTCAATGAGTGAGGCCTGAGTTATAAACTCCCTTTTATAAAGCCCATTCATTTCTTCAAGGCTCTTAGTTCACACTATTTAACAAATTTATTTTCTAAAAAAAGATAGGATTAAAGCTTGACAAAAATAAGGAGATTTTATAGCTTTCTCTCATCATAAGAGAAATCAGACTTGATGCCCTGACAAATTCACATGGCATTTATTATCACTTGAAAAGCAATGAATTATGGCTTAATACTCTTACCAGGCCTGCAAAGATGACAGTTTCCATGTGTATCTGTCTCCTCAGTGTCTGCTCAGTAATAATCATAGCTTCTGTACGGTTAATAAATAAAGTGTTGTGAATTCTGTAGTGTTTTTAAAGATGAGTTCCTTGGGATGCTTGCCAACTGTCAGAAGTCACAAGAGAACTCATGCTGAAATTATCACTTTTCTCTTAAGAAGATTAGCCAGCTAGTTACTACTTCTAGCTTGGTGATGTGCTTAATTGCTCTAACACAGGTTCCATTTCTAAGAAAGAGCGATAATTGAGCAATTAAGCCCCTCACCACGACAGCAGAACCACTGAGAGACAGCAGTTTGTACATGAGAAGTTCACCAAACAGGCTTCTTCGTGTCATTTAGAACCTAAAGCAACATTAAGAGTGTTTATAGCCAGGAATCATCATACTGATTCTGCACACTCTTTCCAGGAGTAGGATCTAGTACAAGAAAGGACACTGAGCTAAAGAAGCTGCCCCACTAGAGCAGAGTTGGTCTCAGTCTCCAGCAGTCCTTTCTCACTGTGAGAACTCTGCAATTCTAAGCTTATACAATCACAAGTCTAAGTAGAGAGTCCTCTGTATGCCTCCAACTGTAGTAAGTTTTGAATAAAGAGACATAAGAAAGACTGCTTTCCTCAGAGCGAGAGAGCCTCACCACAAGCCTCCAAACTGTCATTTACTGAACACATGGCATTTTTGTTATAGGTTAAGCCTCAAAGAAGGAGTTAGCAAGGTGAACACCTGAGAAGGTAAGAGCCATATTTAGGGAAGTGGCAGACAAGTTTTCTCTGCACTGAAATACAAAGTTAGTTCTTAACAAGCCACCTAGCTTTGGTAACACCATTACTTTCTTGAGATAACATTTTTTTCACAGGATTCCTGTCACAAACTGAATATTGAAGAGGACACCAAATGAGGAGTTCTGCAGTTGAGAATTGTCAACAAGTTGATATATTGAACAGTGACTTTGAAGCTTGGCTGAGTGAGCTGAAACCATTCTTTCTTACACTATTTCATTATCTGCCTTCACTGTTCAACAGAAATGCACTTGAACGTTAATCTAAAAGTGCATAAGGTAGAAGTTCAAAGAGATAGAGCAAAGCATGCTCTCAACAGAAGATGCAGGGCATGAACGTGGCCACCAGGTCCTCTGGGAAAGCTTTGTTCCCACTAGGACTGGAATATCTAAACCTTATGTTACAACCAGTTCATGTGAAAAAACCTGACAATGCTATGGCTTTAATTTTTAAGAATTTAGAAAACTTCTACAGTGTTCCATAGTGTAAAATTGTAGGCAAACATTCTGACAATACTCATGTCTGAAGAAAGGAAGTTGTGGAAGAATTCACAGTGGAGCTTTTATTTTCTAGCTCTTCTATTATCAAAAGTACTTTTAAACATGCTTCCTCCATCACAGATAAGTCCTGCAAAGTAAGATGTCTTTAGATCACCTACATGCAAATAACCAGGGTTCATAATAGCAACAGCCTGGAAGTTAATACCACAGTTGCAAGACATCTCTCATTTCTCTGTAAAAAACACCATGGATGTTATTAAAACATATCTTTCAGGAACTTAAAGCTTTCAGCAGGTACAGTTAAGAAGTTTGGTATCCAATTAACTTTGATCATGAAAATATGAACAATCTTGTCAGTTTTAATAGGCAGTTATAAAACTTTCCTCAGCTTTCCCAAGACAGTTCCTTGTGGTTGGAGGCTAACCAGAACCTCTGTTTACTAAAAACAATCTTTTATACATGATAGTAACAAGTGTAAGATTTTCACAGTAATGGAAAAGTTGACTGGGAAAAAGGAGCAAAGTACTTTATATTTTCAGCTGTGACTTCACTAATACTGAGTTTCTGATCTAGTAGTGTCTAATCAGCTTAGATGGTAAAGAGTTACCTAAAAACATAATGGTGTCAGTTCTGCTAACGTGAGTGCTAAGCATAAGTAGTTAAAGTCTTTTAGACTTGAATACTAACATTCAGGGCTTCAGTCTAGGATAACAAGGAGGCCATGGCAAATTCTAGTGACAGAAGGCAGTTGTTAGCTATAACATACACAATATATGAGAACACATGTACCCAACCTTCAGAGTATCATCAGGAAACGTTTGTGATGCTGGATGCAAAAGCTATCCCTTCATATCTGTCATTCCAGGCAGTAGGAACCCTACAATGGGGCTCGTACACTAAGAAGCTGAAATACTTGCCACCATGCAACATTAATAAAGTGGACAACAAATCAGTACAGTTAGTATGTGAAATGCTATTGCAGATATCTAAGTGACTACTCAGCCAGACCAAGCCCCTCTGCAGGAAGACACATAAGCAGTATTATATACAGTCCCAGGGAAGGTACTGTTTTTCTTACAGACTAGAGACAATATAAAACAGAAAAGGTGGAAGTGAACTCAGTTCTGACTCTGTAACTCATGGGTTCATTCTCCAAATACCTGTAGTTGCTGGTTTGGGTTTTCAGGGGTTTGGTTTTGTTTGGGTTTTTTTAAGCAGTTGCATATTCCAGAAAAACTATGAGGATACTGAGCAAAACAATATCAGGTTGGAGTTCTTCACACTAGAATTTATTCTTAAAAGTTAACCTCAATTTGTGTCTGTCAACAGCTAAAGCTAAAGTAAAAAAAACTTGTGTTCAGCTAAAGCAACTCAAGATTGCTATGGACAGTCCTACTACAAATCAAACTTGGGACAGGGAATCTTAAAGCTCTCAGATAACTTCCCTGTTCAAATCAGAACACGGAAAGTCATCCATACCTTTATAGCAGATCTTTTATAAATGCACAGAAGGAAATCAGTTTTGTAAGTTTATTTTCACAGAATTATTTTCTGTGCAAGATATAGACCAATAAACAAAGCAAGAGTCAGATGAAGATGTCTCAGTTGAAGACAGTAGCCCCAAAAGGATATTAGAGTAAATGAATCTTCAGAAGCACAAGAGGAGACAACCGGACAAACAAACCTTATTTTCTGGATTCCAGGACGCAAGGAGGAAGTTGTCATCCATCAAGTTAACACAGAAATTGCAGAGAAAATTAAACAGACACAGGTCTATAACTTAGCTCTTTTTCTCTTTATAGCTATGCAATGTGTGTATATTATCAAAATTAACAAGACTAAGAAGGGTATTGATGGGCAGAAAAGTTATCAAATGTGATAATGCTCATGGATTTCACAAGTTTTAAGAAACTCAAGAGTAGTTACCTGCAAGAGTAAGTAACTCCTAAGAGAAGCTGCCACATAGAAAGAGCTTCTATCAAGCTTCTCTCTGGAAAAGAAGCTATCACGTTAGAAAGAGATCACTTGTCAGCCTACTCTGAGACCAGTTTGGGGGATAATTTCATTTAGTCAGTCAACAACACAAGACAGGTGAGTGGCTTCTAATTTGGGCTTGCTTACTTTGAAGCCTGGATTGCTACATTGCAGTTTACAAGTGTCAGTCCTTAAGAGAAGCATTAATCCAGCCTTCAGGAACATACAAGTGTTAAATATCCTACAGTGCAAACACCTAACAGTGCACCTCAGGGATCACTGCAAAGACTGCTGCTATAAAAACAGAACTCAGCTAAGCTAAAAGAAAAGCTTGGATGTAGTCGTCAGTCCAAGGAAGACCAATTCACTGGTATCATGTAACTACAGAAGAACTGCAGTGTTATAATAGATACAGAGATACAGTATAGGTGGATCAGTAGGTCATAGCTGATTGATCAATTGTGTTAACTGACCCACAGCATCAGTAGCTCTCGCTTAACTAGAACTGCACACACTTATGACAAACTTCTTGTAGCCTTAGCTGATACAAAAGCAACTGTTGAGACTAAAGAAATCAGGAGAACATTTGCTTGGCCCTGTTAATGTTAATGTTAAGCCTAAAAGGAATAGTACATGCTTTGTGCATGCTCTGTTTATCTCAGATTTAAACTAAGTTTGACAACACTGAAAATGGTCTTTCTGAATAATCTTAAATTACTAACTAGAAAGTTCTTAACTCTAAGACATTCAAGGCACAAAACACTGCTTGTTTTGAGGAGCAGCCTCCAATTGAAAATGGAATTGCATGCCAGAGACAGCTGGAGCCTGGATGTTGATCCATACGCCCAAGTTCATTTGAATGAAGCAGCTAAATGTTGTCACAAACAAAACAGATTTCTAGCAGAATGCTAGAGACACTTCAGAGAACTAAACACCAGCAGCCTCAGGGGTTTACAGTTTCACAGAAACTGTATATAGAGAAGATTCAGAGGCACTGTCATGCAAAATATTGCGTATTTCAAGAGACAGGACAGAACTCTTAGTGAGGCAAGGGATAAGAAGCAGGTCCATCCAATAAAATTCACTTCCCTCTGTATGAACAGCAGACAGTCACACTGTTCAAAGCAAAAATGAGTTGGCAGAATACTCAGGTAGGGGAAAGCAAAGGTGCCTAGGGCTGCCTGTGGTATGTGTTAAGGTCTCCTTCATCCATTTCTTTTGCATCTTGGAATGACAAAATAAAGGTCTGATGTTTCTATTCCCTCTAATAATCCTCACATGCAGCCTTGGTGAGACCACAAGAGGAACAGCACTTGGCCTAAAATAGCTCTTCTCCATCTCCCAAGTAATTTTGTACCTTCTCACTTAATGTCAAAAACAAGCAGCTTGTGCTGATAATGCTGACCTAATAACACTGCACATGATCTATTCTTATTCTGCCTCAAGCTTCATAGCCACAGCTGTCAGCTAAATTCCGAGGTTGAACCTGTATCACTAGTAAGTGAAAAAGATAATTCCTTCTTCCTGTGCCCCAGCTTCCAGACTAAGTTTACAAAAACATTAGGGGCACTAATAATTGACACCAGTTAAAACAAGTGGCTTGTTAGTTTTAAGTTCCCATATTGCATTGAACAAAAATGGTGTTGCTAGAAGCTTCACTCCTATTCTGCTCTTTCCTTCTGTTCTCCAAACTCACTTGTGTATTTGCTAGGAGTTTGTCACCATAACTTGGACTTCAAGCAGGTTTTTTTTGGTATCCACAACACATGTCTGATTTATAAGAACCAATGATACATCTGAGGCCTGAAAAAATAAATTTCAGGCAGCATATGAATTAGATCTAATAGCCTGACACAAAGTTGAATACTCAGCTTCAGCAGCTACTGTTCGACACCAAAATTCAACAGAATTTTAAACAGGCAAGAAGTACTGCAGCTCCAGTAAGCTCGAGGAACCTCCCAAGCTGCCACTGAAACCCCCAAGTTTAAATCCCAACACTTCACGTGCAATAGGTTTTCTCAAAGCTGTTCAGACTTCTCAAACTCAGATTTAACTCTGAAAGCTACCTATGAGTGCCATATGCTCCAGGTTTCCAACAACTTAGCAAATACTATAACAACACCAAAGCATCCTAAAAGATGTGTCATCAATTTTTTTTCCAACAAACAGCATATGTCTTGAACAAGCCCCACAAGAAGCAGCACCAAGGCAGCTTTAAAGGAGGTAATGGAGGCATTGGTTCAGCAAGAAGTCAATATACCAGGCACTGCTTCTGTGTGCTATGTTTGGGGTAACATGGTTTTAAGACTCTGGAGAACAACGTTTCTGCTCACCTGTAGGTAATGTCACATGTCAACATTTCACTGCTTTTTTCACAAATTATTTTTTTTTTAATTCCTGGATTAGCATGGCCTACCAGCTGTTAATTGAGTTCAAAACACATGCACACATTAGAAAACACTGAACAAGTCTTCAGCATTTGAAACAGTGCGGAGGGTACTGGATTTAGTGCTACTCATTTAACATAACTTAGAAGCATTTTTATGGACAAGGCAACAGGGCAAATGCAGATGAATTGGGCAAATATGTAAAAACACATTGTGTTCATTCTGCACACACTTTCAGCCTCTGAAATAAAAGCAACTGTGTCTTTAAGTTTATTTTGAATTTTCAGCTCAAAAAAAAAATCTTTCTATACAAAGGGAAAAAATTAAAACACTGAAACCATTTAACAATGTAAAACTGTAATTCTACTCCCTTCTTCCAGTCTCATTAATTGCAGTTCCTTCAATGCATTAGATTTGATTGTTAAAATAGTTTTTAAAAAGTGAACATAAGGTGGCAGAAGCTACAGCTAAATTGGACTCTTACACTTCAAACAAAAAAAAGCATCTCTCCTGTCAGTAATCCCACTGCTCAAGGAAGATCCTGAAATTCTAGTACTTTTGTCAGATACAGTTGGATAACCATGACTAGTAATCCCATTTTGGGCCATAAACATAACTATCAGGTACATGTATCTGTTACGTGATTAGTGAAATATTTCAAAAACAGCCACCAGAAATCTCCTTAGCACAACTGACAGTCACAGCTAATCCTCAGAAGAAAGCAGTTACAGCCTTCTCTCCTCCCACCTTTGAGGCCTGTTTCCCTGTATTAATATTGGTTGAAGCTAAAAATATCCTTGGCACATCATAATTCTATTAGCATTCTGACACCCAAGTGCTTTTTTCCTTTCTGTAATGCATCTGCTCTGCAACAATTTACCAACAGCTTTAAGCATATCAGCTGCAAGCACAGCTGAACTTGATTTCTAAGAGACCAATTTAAACAAGAAAAATAAATGTTTTTTCATTTATATGCTTATTATTTAAAGCTATCTGTTGTCTTCTGCTAAAAGCCCAGAGGCCTGTAACATTGGCTTGTAGCCAACACTAGATTAGAAAGATTTACTGAATACATAGTGACCTTTTGCTCTAAAGTGTTCCCAAAGCTGTTGTTCTTAATTCTGTCCACCCCCAGTTCAGTGTAATGCACAACAAAAGCAGCTGCCCATTGTACAGTTACCTAGAGAGAAGCATCTCTTCCAGCGATGGCACAGAGACATGATGTTCGTTCCTTCTTGCACTGGCTGCATGGAGATGAAAACAGCAGTAGTCCTTCAAAGATCTCTACAGCATTAGCAGGTCTCAAAGCTGATTAAAGTGATCCCCATGGTAATCTGTGAAATATATGTTTGCACTTTCAAACTGCTCTGCATTGGATTCACAGAAGGCAAGTGTGCAGTAGGTGTCTGCGTATACCCATGAACAAAGAGACAGCTGTGGCTTTCACTGAAACATTTTAATGCGTTTCAACAAAAAAAAAAAAAAGAAAAAGGGAAATTCAGCATTGTATTTCAGCACTTGAAACAATGACCTGCCCAGTTCCTCAACTGTTGACACACACACACCCTCCCCACTAGGTTTCAAAGCACAATTTCTCAAGTGAAATCCTAATACAAAGACACAGTAGAACTCAAGTTCTGTTCCTACCAGAGCCAGTATCTGTGAGGTTACAGGTCATTATACCTGCAGAAGTGAATGGGTCTCTAAGGGTTATTTTTAATTTACTTTCCCTTGCCTGTGAGCAAGGTTAATAGCAAAGTATTTTGGCTGTCAAATGAAAAGGTTAAAAACTATTTCAGCTATCACTTCAGCTAATAAAAAACCCTCTCCTTTAAGAAAGGAAATAATAGTTTTCATTTGCTTTTCACCTGTAGTAACCCCATGAGTATGTGTCTCTCTTTAGAGTCACATGTACTTATGTCAGATGCACCTTGGATAACCATGACTAGTAATCTTATTTGTGGGCCACATATATCACTATCAAGCACTAAGAACTGTTTTCCAGGGTCCTTCCTCCCCGGCAGTCTGTCTCCCCTTCTTCCCACTACCCCACTCCAAATTATTTGCTTGCTTTTTGGATAGGGAATAGAAAACTTAAAACCTCAGAAGACAGTCATAGGAGGAGGTAAGGATTCAGCTTTTTGAACTGTATCAGAAGCAACCATGCCAGCAAAGTATTAGATCTGTAGAATAGTTCCCTGTGGCCATAGGCCTACTTGAGTGGTGCATCTGCTATTTTTAGCAAGGGAGTAGAGCTATGCTAGGACAGCTGTGTTCTCTGAGAAAGCCAGACCACATTAGCAAGGAAAGAAGACAGGAACCACCACTGGCTGTTAAGTACCAACTGCACCTTGGCCAGTTCAGTCTTTCTGAAGCTACCAGCACACTAGCATTACACCATCAGCTTGGGGGTTTAGTTCTGTTCATGCCTGTGCAAAGCCAGACTCCACACATGAGAGGTATATCAAGCCCATCTCTTTCATGAACACAAAGCTGCATGGAGCAGAAAATCAGACATGACCTGACAACTGGCACCAGTAAGGCTGGCAAGAGATAATCACGTAAGGGATATCAAATAATTATGAGCAACATAATGACAGGAAACCATGGAAGACACTGCTAGCTACAAGTAAGTGCTTTTTCCTCAGGAGAGGAAGGTAGCTCAAAATTTTAGGTGCTCTTATCCTGCTTTCATTAGGGAAGCATGTTGCATAATGCATGAGGAAAACATCTGAGAACAATGCTTGAGAACATTATCTATTCCCTACACAGAGAATCCATGAGTAGATAGTATTGTATCCGCTTTTCCTCCGCATACAGTTGTACTTTAACTTCCTTACTAAAAAATGGTAGAGAGCTTTTCCTTCTGCAGGGAGTAAGAGATTTGTGCTCCTCAAAGACTACTCTGTAGAGAAGTTTAAGCTGTTTAACACTTAGAGTTCAGATTTCCAGCCACTCCTCTGCCCACACCCTCAAATACATGATCACTTCACTATGTGCTGAACAGCTGTAGCACCTTCGTTCCACACAAAGTGACTACTTGACTGTGTATCTACCAGGTGGTGGCCAGCAAGGCACCTTCCCTAAGCACAGTCAGTGGGACGGGCAAAGAGAAATGCAGCACAGCACTGGAAACCAGCACAATGCCCACAGCCACAAGCAGAGCTCAGAATCCTGCAAGTTGTTAAAAAAATAAATTTCGCCCAATTAATAACTTGCAATAAAGCAAATATCTCTTCATTCTTTGTACTTCAGAATGGAAAGCCAGTCAATACGTCGGACAAGTTTCTGGCAAGCCAATAAGAAGGACTAAAAGCCAGAAACCAAACACCACAACTGGCTTAAGTGCATTTGTTCCTACCCTAGTGACTCCATGAGTACCGGCCACAAACCACACTAATTAGCAATTACTCAAGTCTTGTAGCAGCTAATGATTTCTCAAATCTGGAATGTACTTCTTTACAGTTATATTATATTTGTTATATAACTATTTGGATTCTTAGTACCTTACAGCAGAAATAGGACATTTTGTTTAAATATTAAGTTAGAAAGCCCACATTTGAATAATTTCAAAATGGATTTGGTATCACGAAAATTCATGGGATTTTTGTTGGGATAAACTGACAAGTTCTCCACTCATTACACCTCATCATCCCACCCAATATTAGTTTAACTTCTATTTCACTCTAAGATGTTAAAAAGCTTTAGCATGTCAACTCCAAACAGATTGGTGGGGGTAGCATCTACTCCCTTCTGTCTGAGGCTGCTGAATATTCAGAATGGTTGAATACTAAAAAATAGCATCAGTTTCTCACACAGTGTATTCAAATGATTTAAGATAATTGTACTGTTGTATCAAACCCCACTAGTTCAAGCTCTGTTTTCCTAGTAAGGAAATCAACTTTACAAATGCAGGTAGCAAACAGGGTAGTAACTGCTACTATCACTTGCATTTAAGAGTATTTTCCAGCCAAGAGTTAAGGCATAACCAATTTCTGTTTATTGTTCATAGTTGGATGTTGTTTAAGTTCAGAAACCTGCTCTTTGCCCTCCTCCAGTATTCATGCTTTTAAGATTTATATAAAGCATCTTTTTTCAAAGAGTCCTGAAGTAAAACTTGAATTGAGCACCAGTTTTACTCTTTCGTGATGACAAACATTAACAGATGTGCATAGAACTGCCTGCAGCCTCATGAAAACTATTCTTCTAACAGGCATTTGTTAATAATGAAACAGTAGCTGTAGGTTCTCTTTTAAATATATTTCCCTAGCTTGTATAATCAAAGAGTCAGGTTCCCTACCATAGACTGGGAAGGGAATTAATTCTCAGAGCAGCTCAGCAGCTAGGGAGACCTCGAATAATTTAGTATTTGAGAATGTAACCTCAAATAATTTAGTAAGAGAATTTTCAGTTTTTATCAGATCATCTCCAAGCTGTTGATAGCATGCCGTATATCAGGAAATAGTAAACACATGTATACAAACACATGCAGTACAAACAAGAAAAAAAATCAATTTCCAGCCTCTTACTCTGGGCTATAATGTTGTTTGAGTAAGATTAAGGTCTCTTAATCTTGATGAGATTAGTGATGAGTCAGCTAATTCACGTTGATGGAATTTTAATGGCAAAAAGTATAACAATTTTGATTTCATTATTGTGCACCAAAGTCCATCCTGCCATAAGATCTACAGAGGACTCAGCTTTTTACATATCTATTCTGTTTATTTAAATAAATATTAAAATCAGTAAATCTGAGCTTCATCACAATCTATTAATCCTCTAAAGGATACCTTCCCATATTCCCCTCTCTGAAAAAAATTACTTCAAATACTTCCTTTTCAAAAGGCAAAGGGAAGAAAGGAAATTCCAAGTGTTTTTTCCAGAGCAAAATGAGAGCCTGAAAAAACAGCCAGGTTATGCTACCTTCTGCTTTGTGAGGCATCCTTTGACTAGCAGTAAAGGTATTTTGTCACATCCACTAGCAGTCTTTTGTTTCAGATTAGTCTTACAGCAACCAATAAGTTTCAAATCTAAAGAAAAAATAATTTACTGCAGCTTGGAGAAGTTTTGTAGTTTGAATAACTTAGTCTTCCAAGTTGCTGACTTCTCTTGTAAGAAATCCAGCAAGGTACTAAAACATTAATTCATTTCAAGAATGACTTCAAGCCTCAATCTCAAGGCTAATAGCAAAGAAGTACACCAAATCCCACAACAGAGTGAGTATTGTGGCCTGAAGCCCCCACAGCTTGTCTGAAAGAAAAGCATCTTGCTGAAGTATGATTTTTCATTACTATTTACAAAAGTGCACCATAAAACTAGGCAAGCTCTAAGGATAAGAATGATGTACACCTACCACCAAATTTGTGCTGCTTGCTTACTACTCACTACATAAACATGCATGCTTAGAGGCTTCTTATGGGACAGCTCTAAACACTGTCCCATCTACACACACTCAAGTGCAGCTATCATCTTAAAAAAATGCATTTTCTAAGACACCTAGCATGCAAAGGAAGAGAGAACAAGTTTTCAATAAAGCTACATTTCTTCCTAGATTAGCTTGGTACTACCTTTAGCCAGTGCCCTTGATGTTTACAAAGTGCTTTTCTTTCTGGAAACTATTATTTATCAAGCAATCACAGTCAAAATTAAAGCACAAATCATACATTTTATCGTTACAGAAGAGGATAACAGTCACTCATATTCCCAAGCTAGTGGCTAGAAAAAGAGGCGTCTTCCAGTATTCAAACGTAGGAGACGCAGGATCCTACTGTAAACATGCCTTCTGCAACGTTGCCAACATATGATATGACAAAACATAGGAGCTAATTGCACCTCTGAAGCTACTTCTGTACTTGTACAGCAAAAGCACCCCTGCCATGTATATTAGGAATACAGCATTGTCAGTCAAAGTAATCTATGACTTCTATGAAGACATTCAAGACTACCAGAGAACAGTTCTTCAAACGCTGATTTACAAACACTACTAGGGGAAAAAACCTTGCAGCAGGAACAGATTAGTTCTTAGATTTTACTAGCAGGACAACCAACTTCTCACTCACTGTCACTGGATCTCCTTTCCAGTTAACATGAAATCCAATGCACAGAAACCCAGCCTTTAAATAAATAGGAGTAATGTCTCTTATACATCTGTTATCTAAAGATAATACTAAATAATCATAGTGAACTATTTTCAATTTTATGAACTAATACTCTTCCACTTAGCTTGTGTTCTATTAACTTGGACCACCAAAACAAACTAAAGTAGCACGACTATTAATAGATAATCCTTGCAATCCAGTTAGCAATGCCTTTGTCTCACTTATCAATGCACTTCCTTCCACATTAAATGGCTTTCTACTTTAAAAAACCAAAATATTGATGTCAATAAAGAAGATTAAATACTTGCAAACAATGTAATACTATCAATAAAGAGAACAGGCATTTTTGTTTCATCCTTTTACTCTTAATATCATTTTGGGTAAACACCAACAAAAGACAAATATTCATTATGTTAAGATAATTCTATTTGCTGTAAGTAGCCTGAAGCCACTACAGCTTCTTGCATTTATTTGCACTTACATTAAGTCTGCATTAAAAGTGCTATAGAGTTGATTTAGCTATTTTTTTCTTTCTAGAGGCAAGAATGTTAGATCTCTAATAGGGAAAATAAAAACATTTAACAAGATCTTGGATCACAGGATAAAGCAAAGAAATGCATTCCTCATACCCTGTGCCTGAGACTGCTGCCTTCTAACAGGCCAGACAAGAACCCATTTACCAGTTGAAACACGTACAAAAAATGCCTCATAAAAGAAAAGGCCACACATCCACTAATCCAAAAGCAAACTGCATCACTTACCAATTCTTGCCTAACAAAGCCCTATGGCCTAATTTCTGGCCTTTGGCCAAAGTCTAACTGAGAAGTTAAAGATTCAAAGATGATACACTCTAGTTACAAGCACAGAGACTAAGCACAGAGACTAAGCACAGCCCTCTTCCCTATAGGTTCTCAAGACAGATTTAATGCAGCCCCAACACTCTTCTCATGAAAGTTGTTCTAATGATTAATGGATCCATAGCAACTCCCTTATGAGCAATCCTCATTACATACCAAAACACATTGGGTTTAAAACAAACAAATGAACAAACAAAACAAAACACAAAAAACAAACAAACAAAACCAAACAAAAACCAAACTAACCCCTCCCACACACACACAAACCCAACCAAAACCAGACAAAAATCAAAACAAGCAAACAAAACAAAACCAAAAAAAACCACAAAGGAATCCATAGCAGGCAGACAGGCTATATGGTAGAGGTAGCTCTGTTCTGGCAACTAAGATAAGCAGTCTGGTGAGTCTTGGGGAAAGCTGGCTTCAGCTACCACAGGGAGATCTAGAATAGCTCTAACAAAATCCAAAGTTGCATCAGATGAAGATCCAGTACTGTGCATCTTCTGTCATCATTCAACTTCAGTTTCCACCACCCACTCTAACTAGACTTGCCTGAAACCTGTAAGCCCTATGAATTATTTACACAGTACCCCTGCTCTAGACATCCAGGGCATTAGCAGGTACCCTCATAACTTCAGTGCTGATCAAGAGGCAGCAGGAGAGGAAGAGGAAAGGCAGCATGCAAAATACACCACTATACTAATAGCACAGTAGTCACTGTTCAGACTTGGTTAATGAACTAGGCTGCAGATAATTCATTGGATTTGTCAAAGCCAGTTTAGACCAGGCATTTGTTCACTAGGCAGCACTGTGCAGCAGCTATGAGATATATGGACACAATTGCTCCTACCCTTAATGGGGTAAGGTGAGGGTCTTGTAGCTAAAAGCAACAGGCATGATCAGTAGAGTTGCTAACCTGCCTTCAGCCTACAGCAGTCAGATTAGCAGTAAGACAAGCCCACTGCTTTATTAAATTGTAAGAGTTCTGGAAAAACAATTTATTCAGGAGGTCATGTTCATTCTCATGTCTGTACGCATGTGTACAGGTATTGTGGAAGAGTTCAGTAGAAAGAAAGCACACATTTGTAAAGCACTGTTTCTTCAGTGCATCTCATCTGTTATACAGACACCAGAATGAATATTTTTCCCTGACCAGATATGAGTTGATAACAGTATTGAGGCAAATTTTAACAATTAAGAACAAAACACAGCAGAAGATAGCTCTATTGCCAACCAATCCAGTGATAGTCCCTCTACATTTTGTGATGGATCCCACTGCAAAAGCACAGCAAATTCAACACCATGTCTTCATCTCACCACTGCCAACTTCTGCCACTGGAAAGGGTTCAACCAGCAGCAAGCCAGCCATGTCTTACTGAACCCCATTTCCTCACTAGTGCTGCTGACAGCTTCAACATCCTGAATGCTGACCTGTGCTATGGCATTGTAAGAGAACGGTCCTGCAGGTGGAGCCATCTTTGAAACAGTGGGGCTCCCCCTCAGCACCTTTGAGGGCAACTCTCAACTCACCTTTACCAAATTCCCCAGATGTCTCTCACCTTTTACATCCACATTTGTCCAAAACAGAAACATAACATCCCCGAACCCATGAGTCCATACTCTAGAGGATGTTAGCAGAACACCAGCCTTCAGGAATTTATTTAAGTATATGACCACGTGGGCATACCCTGAGCACACCTATATGCCACACAAGACAGCTGATATTGCCTTTACAAGGAGACATCTAACTACAGGGTAGGAAACTAAGGTTAAAACAAACTCCCTTGAATCCCAGGGTTTCAAATCCATATATCCCTTCCTCTGCAAGAGGGAAGAAAGACTACTAAGTCTGATCATCAAGGACTGACTGATGGATACAGCCAGTCTTTCCTCCCAGCATTTCTTCAAACCACTTCTCTACTTTATAGCGATGTTACACGTAATGCAGAAGACAACAGGGAAGGATCACCTGGAGGAAGGAGTGACAAGGCTGCTGCAGAAGCAAGGCCTAAATTTATCTCATCCTGGCTCTGTCAGATGAAGGTCCTACTATTTGGTACAGGCATAAGCATCCAACTACTGCCTTAGATACTCAGACATGCCTTTGAATTGGCACAAAGCAGATACTGTCTGCATCACAGAGCACTTCCACTGCTTGCACAAGCCACCAAAATGAGCCTACCCAAAAGGGTAATCCAGCATCATACTACAAGTTCTAAGGATTGAATGTTAAACTAAGAACAGCACATAACCAATCAACTATATCCTTACTACTCTGTTATTTCTGGTTTTCTCCAAATATGCTTAACAAAGAACCAAGTAGATATGAAACAAATGATGAAGAGAAAATGAAGTTATAATTTATTCTCACTGAGGCAACTTTTTTTTTTAATAGAAGTCATACCGCACTGTTTATAAAGTACTTAGCAAATCAGATAGAAAATATGACTGTATGGTACCATTACAGAACATACCAGGTACCAAGCCACGCAGGCTTATGTGGATTATGTGGCTTATTGTATTCATTAAAGGTTCACTACAACTGTTAGTGGGACTGTTAATGGAAGCATTCAAGAGAGGAAATTGGCAACCAATTCATTCTCTCTAATTGCAGTATACTTTCAGCTGTGTCAAGCAGCATCCAAATGCCTTGCACAAAACAGTATCTTTTGTAACTGCCTAGTGCAGTAACTAATAAAATTAGTCTATCATGTTCTTATTTAACTCTTGGTGTTTTTTCTAATGTAATACCTACTAATTACATTGAAGTCTGACATAATGCAAGAAGAAAGTTAATACTGTCTTGTTAATCAGACAGACTATTTTAGTCCTCCACCTTCAGAACAAGAACTGTTCAGCAATCCCACATGGTGAAGGGCACACTTCACATCCATGTAGAAGACTGCACTGAAGCCCAGAGCTATGAGTGAAACCCACGCAGACCCATCACACTCCTTCAGTGAGAGAAACAAGAAATACCATCCCCAGTGCAGAGTGGACAACAGAGTTGACTGTTACCAGCAGGAAGACAATAAACCTCATGCTAACTATTTTCAGAGCTCTAGGAATAATAGATACATGGCAGAGGGATTCCACAGTCCTATATCACAATCACAACACAGGACATATGCAGAGAGGTAGCACATTCCTAAGATGCATTTTCTGTCTCTAACAGACATTTTCTTCCTTTTAAGGCACCTTCAAACGAGAGTAAATATGCTGGTGCAAGAATTAGCAGCCCTCCTCACCACATGGCAGTTTCCAGAGGACGTGGAATGCTAGACTGAAACCACCACCTCCCCAAGAGAAGAGTTACAGCAAGGGAGTGGAGGAATGGGTGTCTGCACTTCAGGTTTCTTACATTTGGACCCAAAAGAATAGTTCCTGTACTCTGAGCCTTGAGCACCAGGTGTAGAATCTAGTGCAGAACCTCTAATATTGATTACAACTGATCTGTACCACCAAGGACTACCAAAACCAGAACACAGAACAGTTATGATTAGGGCAGCTTAACAAAGACATTCATCTGCACAAAGCTCAAAACAGACTTGTGAACTTAATGAATATCTTTGGTATAGGACAAGTTTATTTTCAGTTTAATGATGTATAAACAGACTTGCAAAAAAGAAAACTCAACAGCAGTTCTATATTTAACCAAGGACAAGAGAAAAGCTGCCATCACACTCCTCTGCCTGTTCCCTGAAGGAAGAGAGCACTAGTCACAGATAAGAGAAGCTTACAGGTTTGCAGTATCAGCCAGTCTTATCTCTGCTCTGCAGCCTCAGTCAGAAGACCAGATCAAGGATGAGAATAAAGCTTATTGAGGTAGAAATTCATGTGGATTCTTCCTTTTCCCTTTGAAGCATATTATATCAAAAATATAATTGCCAGTTATTTCAATGCTGCAGCCACCTGCTACTGTTATGCTGAAGTCCTGAACTATAGCATAGCTGGACACATTTTCCCCAATAAAGCATTTTTATTTAAAAAATCCCAACATAAAAAGCCTTCTTATGCTGGTTGTTCTTCCTGGAACAGCTACCTTGTCAGGAGCATCTGTACTGTATGAGTTTTAAAAATATTCTTTCCTCTTCCCTCCACCCCCCTCACCAAAAGAGAGGTAATAGTCTTAGTGGCTTGACCTCTAAGAGATATATTATGGTGTTTCCACAGATTTTTCTGGGAAGCCTATACATCAGCCCCTGAACTGCTGGAGACTGTTGACAATGAATTTGATTTAGGCAGAGTTATGCTGACTGGACCAGCTGGGGCTGTGACCATATAGGTCTCCTGCTACGGTTCACACAGGGCTTGTCATTGCTGAAACATTAAATGACTGTTTTCCATCAGATTAGGATTCATCTTGACCTATTGCATCACTTCTGAGGTTTAAGTACATTTGTACTGTATCCATCTGTCACTTTTGAGACACTCCAGTACCTGCCTGCAATAGGCAGAGCTTTATTGCAATTGCTTCTAGAATGAGCAAAGACAAGAATCACAGACCTTTTCAATATTTAATTATCTAGTATTGCATAGGCTGCTGTGAATTTAGAGGAAATTAAGCTTATGACTCATATGCTAGTACTGGAGGAGTTTTTCATTAAAAAGTAGCCCTAGGGAGGAAAGGAAGAAAAAAAAAAAAAAGACGAAACCAGCCAACCACTGCTGAAAGCTGAATATCAACAGCTGGCTGACTCAATTTCCAATGACAGTGCATCCATCCAGGTACAGCAAGCACTGGTGTCTGATAAAACTAAGAAAGTCTTATCAGCTAGATGTCAGTCACTCTTCTCTCTCCTTATATTCAGGGCAAGGAATGGCTGAAGACACAAAACTGGTGCTAAACTCTTCAGGAGAGAGTTTCAGATAATCCTGACCTATAGCCATTCCTGGATTATATACAGGTTGGTCAAGTATCTTCATGAAAGTGGAGACACCTTGTGAAAGGGAAGTAGTCACTCCCATCCCCAGTATGTTTCACTTTTTTTTTTTTTTAAATAAAACATCAAAGCAAACACTCAGTTCTCTGAAATAACTACTGGGGACAAGTTTCATACAGCTATTTTTCATGAAAGCCTAAAAGCCTCATTTCTCTTCACAGACTATTACAGAAGATATTTAGTCATATAGGAGCAGAAGCCCCCAACTGGTAAGCATTAGTTTGTTATATCATGTTTAGAGGTTGTTAGAAATATTACTACCACAGTATTCCCCCACAGCTGTTCTATTTTGCTGTGAGTAGTAGAACTTCTCAATGGAGAGAAATCCCTTCCACTCAGTCACTATCTTAATACTGAGCTCGTTGTTAAAACAACAGTTCCTCATCACTGATAAGCCTTACATCCTAATAAATTTGAAGTCTCACACATTAAGGATACATTTCATTTTTAACATAACTCCTACCACGCAGCTTTTGAGAGCCACCACTGTAGGTGCTCACAGCACACAGTTTAAGTGCATATGACAACAGGAACACATGATTAGAGGAAGGAATTATTCTGATATAGATGTATAATTGTCTGTTGTCCAAACTTAAGTTTTAGCTACACTTTTACCAAGCAATATCTAATCACAGATAAAAGAACAAAACCATTACAGTAAAAAGCAGACATGGGTTTTGTTTGCTACTAGACCCTTACATGACTGATGTATAAACCTATCTATCAGGAAAACAGGCTTTCAGCTTTTCCACATAGAAAATTGAAGAAGACATAAGGATAGTCACTATTGACCTCAAAGCATTAGAGTTGAAGGCATTAAAAATAAATTTTTTTAACAAGTGCAACCTTTCCTCCTTTCAAAAAAACTCACCTGACTGAAATTCAAAGCTACAAGAAAGGTTATAACTTATCCTACCAAAATCTCTATAGACATGACCTTCTACTACCTTTCTCCTCTTTTAAAGTCTTCTTATCAGTGCATTATCTTGTCTCACCCACAAATTATGAATCTGGGGCTCATTAGTGTAAACAGAGCTGTAATAATTGCCATCAGGTAGAACTTGTTATTATCTAGTTAAGACTGCTTTCTGGTGAGGAGTTCAGCACAACCTATTCAGTTTGACTGGTCACTATGTTACCCTACCTGAATGAGTTTTTAGACAACTTATGTTTACTGTTTCTTTTTTAAGTGCTGGTATTACTACAACTATCTTTTACAGCTTATTTTTAAATTTATTTTTGATAGTATGCATCTTAAATCCTGTATAAACAACCAGAAAAAGTTATTGTAATTTTTTCCTCACATTTTAAAGCTTAATTCTTCTTAATTGACTTACTATTTGAGTGATCTTTCACAGTTTCTCTTATTGTAAACTGATTTTCCTTTTTACAGGTGCATATAATAGGAAAACTCCTCAAATATCTCTTCCTATCTTTCGGTGTATGAGATAATTCTAAAGCATCTATTTCTGCTTTGACCTTAGTTTTAGCTACTTGCTTTTCTTCTGTTAATCCAATTCTATTTTTGGCTATAGCCTCAGTCACAGCATAGTCTTCCAGTTGAAGCACTGCCAATCTTCTTAATGTAGGACTTCCCTTCCCCCTTCTTCAGGTTGTTAATCACTCTTCTTAAATTTTAGTCTATAAAAATAATATGTCAATTTCCTTATTAGAATTATTTATATTAGTGTAGAATCACTGTTAATAAACCATTTAAACAATAAAAAATAATGCCAAAAACCTACAGAAATATGGCTTATAAAATTCCCTTGTAACAATAAACCTTTATAAGAAATACAGGATTAAATAAGAGGTCATGTTCTGTTTGGTTTTTCCCAGAATATCCATGTGGACTTAGTTTCGTGAGGTCTGACACCACCAAAGCCAGATGGCAACTATGGAAAAAATGTAACTCTAATGGCTGTAAACTTACTTGACTAAAGAAATATATTTGTACACCTCCTTCTGTTTTCCTACACCACATAAATACTGTGTAGCTGCCTGTAATCTTCATATGCCCTATGAAGTAGATAACTAAAGTTATTCCCTTTCTCTGGAAACACTGATTACAAAATACTTGGAGCTGAAGTGAGACAGCTTTAGCTCCCCACAAAGACAGAAGCTACCACATCACTGTTGTCCTTCTCTACCTCAGTAAATTTTGTTTATCCTAAGGCTTCTCCTTAGGATACTGCTATTTTATTACTGAATGCTAGTTTGTGTACTAATTCTGATGGAAATAAAATATATGGTTGTTTACAGTTGCTGAGTCCCAAATTAATGACAGTATATGCTCCAATAGTACCATCTGCCCTGATTAGACATGAACTGGGACATAGAAATATAAATCCTACCATCTCATCAGTGGGCAAAACTGTTCTGATTTGATTTGCAGCCTGTAACAGTGATGCAGAAATTCAGCAAGATGTTTGTGTGTGAAGTGCTGGGTGTCTTACAAGGGACTTTAATTTAAAAAAAAAGGGGGGAGAACTTCTGGCAGGAAGAAGGTATAAGATTAACTCTTGCTTTGGTTGTTGGGATTTGTCTACATAGAAGATGACACTGATAAAAGAGTTTAATGTCTCTGTAAACAACAGCAATCCTAGCAGGAATGGCAAGTACACACACCCTGGGACTTTGGCTGCCTAATGAAGCAAAAAGGACCAAAAGGAGTACTAAATTATTTAAATCCTATGCTATTTAGCAATGACACAAAATTGCACTGTCTCAACAAAATCGTATCAGATTTATTATTGCAGCTATTTTATTCCCATTTTTCTCTCTTTTGGGCTTTGGCAGAAAGCCCTCAAATAAAATGGTTTACGTAATCAGCTAGCTGGCCAAAACTTCAACAAAACCATCCACTGTCGAGGACTGCAGAATCTTCTTATTCAGAGCCCAGTCTTTCCTGATGGTAAAAGTTTAGGACTGTTAAGGTCTCTCTGCAGTCCAGGCTGGGAACACTTACTGCTCTCTCTCCCATGCCATGCCAGACACGGTCTTTTCCATCTAACTTGAACTACCATAGCCAACATGGCTAAGCACACTTAAGGGAGATAGCACTACAGCTCCCATGATCCCTTGCTACAATAGCATGGAGTATGGAGTCAGTGATGGAAATGGACAACAATTTAAATGGCAGGTGTGTCTGTGAGCCAAAGTAAGACTTCCATGTCGGCTGTTTTCAATGGAGATCCTGCAACTAAAAAGAGACCTTCTTGGGCCTACTCTAGGATCTTGGATTTTGCACACCTCCTATGAGACACTCTGTCAGAAAAGAGGGAATGGTAATGGGGCAATAGTGTGTATGGAAAATGCTGGGTTCACAGTCCCAACTAACAGAAATCCATGACAGAAGGGCTACCTGGAATGCACTAGGGAAAGCTACATCTATATTGTTGGGCAATTTTAGCGACAGCATACATCTCACAGTAGGAAGCTCTTGATAAACTGGCATTAGCAATGCTGGAAGACACGTGCCATCCTACCTCTTGAGTAGGTAATGCATAGAACTCCCTTGTGGTTTGGTTGCCAGCTGTATCCAAAGGCTGCCCATGTTCCAGAAGCAAAAAAAAAAGAAACCTGGAATTCAGGATGTCAGAAAACATAGTCCAGGAAGCAGAACACTCTCAGAGTTTATATCTCTCTCAAGCTTTGTAGTGTGGCTGAGATGCCTAAAGGACGGGATGTCATCCAGAGGGACATGGACAAGCTTGAGAAGTGGGCCCATGGGAACCTCATGACATTCAACAAAGCCAAGCCCAAGGTGCTGCATCTGGGTCAGGGCAATGCCCAGTACCAATACAGGCTGGGGGATGAACAGACTGAGAACAGCCCTGAGGAGAAGGACTTGGGAGTGCTGGAGGATGAGAAGCTGGATATGACCCAGCAAGGTGCACTCACAGCCCAGAAAGACAATTGTGTCCTGGGCTGCATCAATAGCAGTGTGGACAGTAGATTGAGGGAGGTGATTCTGCCCTTCTGCTCTGCTCTGGTGAGACCCCACCTTGAGTGCTGCATCCAGCTGTGGGGTCCCCAGCACAGGAAGGACATTGACCTGCTATAGTAAGTCCAGAGGAGGGCCACCAAGATGATCAGAGAGATGGAACACACCTTTCCTATGAGGAAAGGCTGAGAGAATTGGGATTGTTCAGCCTGGAGAAGGTTCAGCCTGGGGACATGTTATTCCAGCCTTTCAGTATTTGAAGGGTGCCTACAAGAAAGATGGGGACCAATATTTAGTAGAGCCTGTTTCTATGGGCAAATATTTTGGATCTTTTCAGCCACTCCTTTCTCTTTCTGAAGACTGATCACCCCCTTTTTTTACCCTAATGAAGACCTGTAGGGTTTAAAAACTTTTTAAAGACCAGATAAGTAAATTTCAGATTTGTAGATAAGATCACTTCAGTCAAAACCAGGGGGTATAAACCTTTTTGCTTACTGAAGATTGTGGGAAAACTTCAGCAGAGGTCAAGATTTTAGTTAAGGAGTGAAGAGTGAATAGTCCTCAATCTCCAGGTAGTGCAGGCTTAGGATTAGTTTGGCTGAGGGCAGGGTTTGGAAGGAAAAGGCTAGCACTCTCTCCTCCCTTCTGTCTGCTAAGCTCTCATGAAAGCTCCTTTTACCTCCTATGTCCAAGCAGATAAATGGCACAAAGTTGGCTTCCAGATGTACACTTGTATCAGTGAAACTCTAGGAAAAAGATCTGACTGTTAATCTGTAAAGCAGGAGTAGTCCCCTCACCAGTCTAGGGAATCCCTGCATACTTTAATTCCCCTGTCTTTCTGTCCCTCTTGAAAACAAGGCACCGGGATGGATGTCAGTGTATTTCAGTTTAGTAGCCATGGGACCACTGAAGTAGTAACTATGGTGAGCCTTTCCAGTGATGCAGAAATGTTGAGTAAATGTCAACGATTTTAGATTAAAGTTTCCAAGTTAAATCCTGATTCCCAGATGTGTAACTGATATGACAAGTGCAGATGTAGCCTCCGTATCTGTTTCAGAGTTATGATGGCTGAGGTTGACTTTGTACATACTCTTTTAGTATCTTTTGTCTCCCATTTACAAATAAACTGCATCTATTAAGTTAAGGTGACATTTGCTTAGAGTACTTAAAGGCACAGAAAAGTCTGGGGTATTTGTTTCATATATCCTTTGTATAAGCATTGCATTGAATGTTCCTAGATCTCACAGGCACGGGATCTTAGATTGCTTTTACTGTGTTTTGTACGAATAGGCAGAACAGTGCTGGGTCAACAGGAGTGACACATGAACCCTCCTTCTGTTCAAAGTAGCAAATTCATCAGGGTGATGTTATTGTAAGGAGATAAACACTTCTGTTTTCACTCTTCCTGACTACCTGCTTATTTGATGAAATCAAATAAATGCGTTTGGTCATCTGCATTCAAGAGATTAGGAATAAAAAATCAAGAGCTTGCAGTCAGTGTTAAATAAGATATAAGGCTGCCTTCTCTGCTTTATAGAATGTATACATTAAATTCAGTTGTGTTAATCCTGATTTACAAGTCTAAAAGAAGGTAGGTTCATCAGACCAAACCCTTGGTTAAACAATCCGACACACTTTGTTGGATCTGTTATGAATTATGAGTCTGACACAACCACGGCTCTTACCATTTTAGTCCAATGGAAGACAAGTTCTCATTTATCTGCTCTTTGCACTGATACCCCAATGCAAAAATTTCCAAATGGCTAATTAGAACTAGAAATAACAAAAATATTCTATGTAAGGCTGAATAGCCGTGGAAATGTAGTGAAAAATCCACAGTATGTTTCATGATTCTTCATCACAACATGGAGAGTATTGAGACTAATGTACTGACACTTCATGTTCTTTTTAATTTAGGTTTAGTGCTCACCACAAGGATAACTACACCTCTAGCTGGGGTTTCTTCTAAGGGAAACCTGCTCTGAATGTCACATAAATGGATGTATGTGGCATTGTAACTGTATGGATTCTGTCGCTTCTCTGACAAATGCAAGTAGGTAGTTTGACTGGGTCACTCATTAAAATTTGTATCATGTCAACTTTGCCTTATTGTGCCTTGGCTTGAAATACAAAACTCTGCATCTTCTGTTTTCAGGTATGCTTGCTCCATTCGAGCTTCCAGTAAT
This sequence comes from Pipra filicauda, assembly GCF_003945595.2. NCBI lineage: Eukaryota > Metazoa > Chordata > Aves > Passeriformes > Pipridae > Pipra > Pipra filicauda. The sequence continues at coordinate 3,419,069 of NW_024104654.1, read as the reverse complement.
TGTATATTAAAAAATGTCCAGAATCAAGAATTACTGCCATGGTAAGACATGGGTCTCAACCAGTGGTCTGAGACCCTGGAACTTCCAAAGAGGCAGGCATCTATCCATTCTTGGGGCTGGAAAGAAACTGCCCAGGAACCTTTCTAGTAGGTAGGATTCATTATGAAAAGGTGGCAATAATGCTAATCAAAAATCTGAGAGCTTTCCTAAGAAATACTGGAATAACTTCAAATAAGACATTTTCAATCTTGATAATTCTTTTTTTTTTATTTTGCACTAAAAAAAATCAAATTTTATAAAATTTAACCTTTTTTTTTCTCAATCATCAACCATGTCAGTGATTTTTCCTTAGTTAACCTTTGAGTTTACCTTTAAGCTTTAGAGTTATCTAAAGCTCTCAGATGTCATGTCTTACCTACCCGCAAGTGCTCCAAAAGGCTGAGCTAGAAAAGATAAGAGACTGAAAGGAAAATATTTGTGTCAATAAAAAGGCCTGCTACACGTAAGGGCTGTCCCAGAAGCAGAAAGCTGTTGCTGCAGAGATATTCATCTGCCTTTTTGAAGTCTAATATATTGTTCTGCTCTTCCAGCTATATGTTCAAGACTGACTTTGTGATTAACTATCCCTTAAAAGAACATGTTGGCAATCAGGCTCTACAGACACTGTCTGTAACAGATATTCTGATATTTGTGCTATTACAGACTAATTAAAATGTGCCACAATGCAACATGGTACAAGAAAATAAATATGAAACACGTATCTGTCATAGTACTAAAGCTAACATGGGTGCTTAGAATATTGCTTCACAAGTAGCAAATCGGCTCTCTGAGACTCAAAGATTATTTGAAGGGTATACTTGACAGCTCAAAGAAGAATGGTCAAAGGGAAATGAACCAGCTCAGAGTACCGCCATGTAGCAAGTCTACAGAGTATCACTTGACAACTTTCTAGAAGAGCAGAAATGGATAACATGGTTGTTTATAGCAGGGCTTCACTACAATAAAAATGCTTTGTGCATTACTAACTAATTAAGGAGTGATCAGTTTGAGATGCTGACATCAATTTTCAGATGATCATCCAAAATGCCATGCAGAGTCAATGGGAGCTATCAGCTTGGAACTTCTTGAGGAGGGAAGAAGGGTTAATTATTTAAAAAAAAAAAAAAAAAAAAAAAAACCAGGAATGCTTGAGAGTAACATCATTTCTGAAGCCATAGATTTCCACGTAAAAAATACACCAACAGAGTTGGCAGAGATCAAGATTGTATTCAAACCTTATGGCAATGAAAATGCAATATACCAAACGACAATTCTTTCTATACCCAGTAAGTTTCATTCGGGAAGTATACCCAGCAATTTTATCATCTTGACAATATTCTAGGACCCTGAACAGACAAGCAGTTTTCCTTGCAATCATTTTACTGTTAGATATTTTCATCCTACATGGAATTACAACAGCATTCCTGCCAAATCACACTAGCAGGGCAGTGCTTTTAGGTCTACCCAGAAAATGAAAACAGTGACTTAATCAGCACAGGGAGGTACACTAAAAGCAGATACTGCTAGGGAACTAAAATCTGAAACAAAAGTCCTGTGGAGAGAGAGTGGAGCAGAGAAGGAATAAAATAGTTCCTGTATATAGACAGTACATATAGAGAGTACATATGTCTGTCTGCAATGGATTTATGAATAGTCAAATAGTATAACATAAGACAGTTCATATAGTGACTATACAGTGGAGTGGAATTTTTTTATTTTTATTAAATACATTCATTTAATTTAATCTTAAGAACTCAATTTAATCTTAGTTAAATCTCTTATCTTCCCAACCAACTTCTGAATAACTGTATTCTTCATCATCTGAGTGGTTTGATCTTTAATGGATTTATTCATGATTTCACCTCCCCCATCACAATAAGGCAAAAAAATGTTTCTTTTGCCACACTACTTAGGACCTTTTCTATTTACAAAGTTGCTCCACAGTAACTGTGCACACATCATCTTTTTCTAATTCAGTGTCGTAAGCAGAGGTATTTTAAATTCCCTCCTATCCTAATGCAAACTGACTCTCATCACAGCCAACAAGCTTTAAGTGAATTACCCAAGACAGCAGAACATCAAGTTGGCCTCCAGTTAGCCCTGTCACTGTCACCACCTCACTTTACAGCTGAGCAAGATCTCACACTGATTGAGAAGACTCCCCTTTGTGCTACTATAGAAACGTAGTAACATAAAACATGGGGTTTATTGTGAGCTCTTTGTCAAAAGGCATAATTGTCACTGGTGTTTATGTAAATAGGACTGGGCCTTTGATGTGATTGAGTGAGCTGCACATTATAATATGTTACGTGCCAGTTAAACATGGATGAAAAGAAACAGGAGCTCCGTCACACTTACACAAAATTACCACCACGCAGTTCAAGTGTGCATAAACAAACACGTACTAAAGTAGTCTATTTAGTAGTAACTTCTGACATGAAACAAGTAGAAGTTTAGTCTTCACCTGGAAAAGTTTCTCATCACATTCTCAGGGTAGAATTTCTGTGTGCCAATGCTATGGTTGCAATTGTCTTCCTAAATGTTTCAATAACTCTTGATAATGTTCACGGGCAGTTAAAGCATTTGCCGAGGAAGTACACCCCTCTGTTTACAGGTCTACCGTCACTACTCCTGCCAGGTACATTTCTCACGCAGAATAGGGCTTTTGTTCTTAGTTAAAAAATTTAAATGTTAGTATTTTAGGAATTTTTTAGCTCAGCACTTTGCTGACCCCCTCCATAGGGTATGCTTGTTTAAAAATGCAGTCAGGACAACTGCTAATCCTCCTGCAAAATAGGATGTAGATATCCCGTGAGTAGATATGACTCAAATGAGCTTCAAGGTGAAAGCTTCTAGCCTTCACTGTGTTTCTTACACCATCTAAACCTGTCCTCCACAATACCAAATCGCACCTTATTTGAAGCATCAACAGCCATACGTAATTAATGCAAAGCTGATTAACTATTTCACCTGTAGCTCCTGTGCATTTTACATATATCTATAGGAATTATGTCTAACCTGTAATGGCTGTAAATGGCTACAGATAGAATCAAATAATCATAGAATCATTAAGGTTGGAAAAGACCTCTAAGATCATCAAGTCCAACCTTTGACGGAATACCACCATGCCCACTAAACCATATCACAAAGTGCCACGTCTACTTGTTTTTTGAACACTTCCAGGGATGGTGACCCAACCGCTTCTCTGAGGAGCCTGTTCCAATGCTTAACCATTTTTTTCTCAAAGATAGAAGCTTTGAGCAAAATACATGGCCTGTGTGATGTTATAACTGCTCTGTATGACACTTCTCAACAGTAGCAACCATGGTAATGATATCACAGCACAAAAATAGCCCAAAGAAGTTCTTTCATAGACATTCTTCCAACAAAAGAAAGAGATGGATTCTTTGGAAAGAAGTGATTCTAAGAGATAGTCACTGTTCTTAAGACCAAAACGACAGCATAAACCATAAGCAAGTATTTCACAGGAAATGTAGATGGCAAACATACAAAAGGAGCATTGTCTCATATCATGTAATGATGTTTATATTTCAGATCCTCATAAACTGAGAGAAGATTCTATTGCTGCCTTTACACTGAAAATATTTCTTCTTGCTGATGTGTATCATTGAGCAGTTGAAAAAGACCACAGTAAATAACATCAAGATCATTTGTACCTTTAATCCATTATAAAGTTGGAATTCGATTTTTTTCCCTAAAATAAAAATGCCATTGTATATTCATCCAATGCCTTATTGACAGTTGCTTATTTTTAGTGATTTTAAGGAGGCAGGAAGGAGAAGAAAAAGTTAGTCTTTGATGTCTGTGGTTCCAACAGTAAGGAGTTGGAGACTTCTTTGAGAATAATTTAAATCTAATCAATTTAGCTCAGCTGGTACAACATTACAGCAATAAAAAGGTTTACCTGTACAAAGAAAAAAAAAATCGATTAATGAGCAAATGCATAAAAAAGAACAGGACTGATCATTTGAGTGGCAGGAGGTGACTTTCCATCTCTAAATTCTCCTTTTCACATCATCTGCTTTTCTGGAAAGTGCTTCATACCAGTGCTAAGTTTAAAACTTTACCAAATATACCAATTACATTTTATACTGTATGAGTGTAGAAAATCTGAGATGAAAAGATATCATTAGACACAGAGGTAGTGTTCTTGACTAAAGAAGAATGTCTATAAGCTACTAAAATACTTCACATAGTATGAAAATAAATTTCAGTGACTCAAACTAAAACCTAATACTTTAAGATTACCAAAACTCTCTCAAAAGTAAACAGAACTAGCAAACAAACTACAAGTCTTTAAAGCAGGGAAGATCTTCTGTTCTAAAAAGGAAAGAAGGTAGAACATTCTGATACATAGGTGCCAAGAAAATCCTGGTGCATAGAGATAGGGTTACCTGATCCTAACTAGGGATCACAAAAGAGTGACCAGTTCCCCCTCCACACCATTCAGCTCAGAAGGGTCTTTGCAATGCCACCACACAACCACATCTGTACTGCTTTTCAGTGGCTCAGTCTCCAAATGTATGCTTTTACAGTTGGGTTCACACAGCCCAAAGCCCCTCACTTGAACCTGTTTGGCCCACATAGACAGCAGGTCTGCACACCAAGCCACAGCATGCTGTAGCAAACAGAGTTCCTGCCTTTCTGTTCCCTGTTGGCATTCAGACTCTACAGGCTGATAGTGAGCCACATCAGCACTGATCCAGGTGACCATGTAATCATCTAATGTCTAATGTTGACACAAGCAAGGCAATGGGAATACACAGGAATGGGGAAGGTAGGACTTTCTTTCTGGGTGGCAGAGAGATTGGCTCTGTTGTTCTAAGCCATCAGTTTGCTCAGTGTCCTAAACCAACTACAATCATATCCTTTAATAATTCTATGTAGTAAGTCACACAAACCTCTATTATGTAATTTTTTAGGCGTTATATATACCTACACTAAATATTACTCTTGTCATCCTTAAAAATACTCTAGATAGGAAATATATTGTTCAATAGCTAGGAAGCAGTGATCATAATGCTAAACAGCAACCCCATCTTTCTTCAAAGTATGATCTAATTTGGATTGTATTTATGTGAAATGAAGAGAACATGTAAAAGTCGGAAGCTGTGTATAGATAAGTCCCAGAGAGAAGATCTGGGCGCCTCAAGCACACAGAGCATAACTGAGGCACAACTTAACCACCCAGATCCACAAGTACAATGGTGGATTGCAGGTGACCAAGCTCTGGAACAAATTGCTCAGAGAGATTGTGGAGTCTCCCTCACTGAAGATATTTAGGAACCATCTGGACACAATCCTGTGCCATGTGCTCTAGGATGGCCCTGCTTGAGCAGGGAGGTTGGACCAGATGACCAGCTATGGTCCCTTCCAACCTGATCCATTCTGTGAGTCTGAGTCTGTGATTTACAGAAGTTAAACCTTAAATTCCTTATGTATCCCACATTCAAGCTAAACACTCTCCAAGTGCCAAGCATCCAATATCCAAAGGGAACCTCGGTTTGGATTCCAAATTTTAGGTCACAAACAGATCTGTCAAACTCCAGCTCTGGAAAAGGAGCCTCCCTGTAAGAGGATAGGGTTTCAGATTGGACTGCAGAAGTCAACACAACCCCAAACACTGGAAAGTGGAATCTGCTTAACTGCAACTGTTTCATCTGAATGGCTTAGGCTGAAGATAAGTAAAGCTGGTAATGTGCTAAATCCTACTCTGAAACCTTACCATTTCCTATGAGCTGTCATTACACATCTCTTTGCTTAGTATCCCACTTACTTCAGCAGCTATGCAGAAGTCCTTGAAGTTCTGTCCTTATTACCAAGGAGTGAGGCCAAACAGGGAAATATTACTGGAGTGACCAGGCTGTGCAGAGGAGCCAAAGGAAAGGTGGTTTCTCCTTCAAGTTAGCACTAGCCTGGTTCCATGAGCTGAACAGCCACAAGTGGCTGGAGGACATCTTCAAGTACAGTGCCATCCAAAAGCCATCCAGCAAATGCTCTCCAAGGTGCTCTGAGATTTCACCCAAAGTAGAGGTGATCAGGAAATGTGCTTCAAAAGCACATTCCTTATTGAAACAAAAAGTGCTAAAGCAGCATTATACTGCACCCTTACTCACCGCAGAGATCGTACTAAGCACCTAAATATTTTGCACAGGAAGTGGTGTCTGTAAGTCACTGACAATGTCACCAATGCTTCATCTATCCCTAAGTACAACATACCACAACTAAATTCTGAATGCACCTTAGTCCTACAGAAGTAAGTCAAAGTCCTTTGGGACCAGAATTCTACCTTCAAAGTATTCCATTTTTGTGTATTTTCTTATGAGCTAGTTGAAAAACATTTTCCTACGTGAACCTCTTAAGAAACCTTATCATTTACCTCTCTGCAGGCTCACTGCAGTGCCTGATGCTCTTCCCACTCCAGAACACAGGACAGAGGACCCTGACCAGCCAGGTGGGGTGTGGGGCACCCCTGCCTCCCCTCCACCAGCCATACTGTCCTCTGAGCAGATGCCCAACCAGAAATTTCCCTGTCAAAAACCATCAGAACCAAGAGAAAGAAGGGGGGCACATTGCCCCCTCCGGACTGTTCCCGCGTGGAGTGTGGATGCCGGGAGGGCCCTAGGGGGTCCCGATGGGATGGATGGATGGATGGATGGATGGATGGATGGATGGATGGATGGATGGATGGGTGGGTGGACAGATGGACGGACGGACGGGACGACGGAAGGTGGTGCAGTGGCTAGGGAGGCCCCACGGGGTGCAGTGCCGGGCCGGAGCCTGGAGGCGGGGGCCGGGTGCGCGGTGCCCTTGTGGCGGGGGCGGCGGGCGGGCAGCGCCGGCCTGCGAGCACCTCCATCCCGACCGGAGACCCCGAGGGCGGGGGCGGCACTGCGGGATTCCCAAAGGCCCCGGCGAGGGGGCGGCGGCGGGGCCGGGCGGCCGCGCCATGGAGGCGCCGGCTGCCTTCCTTCCCTCGGCGCGCCTGCCTTCCTCCGCCGCGGCGCCTCCTCCCCGCGCCGCTCCCGCCCGCCTCGCCTCGCTCTTTCCTCACCGGCCGAGGAGTGGATCTTGGAGGACTTCCGCCGCAGGGACATCTTCAGCGCGGTGTCCAGGCCGGCCCTGTTCGGCATGGTGTGGCCGGCCGGGGCGGGCTGGCCATGGGCCCCCCCGCACGCAGACGCCGCGCTGCGGCCGCCGGCACCGCCGCGCCCGGGCTGCGGGGGCGGGCGAGGCGCTGAGCCCGGGCCGGGCCCCGCTCCCCGCCGGGCTGGGGGTCCCCTCCCGGGGAGCCTCCGTGCGCCTAGTGTGAGCCATTGCAGACGGCACGATAAAGTCAGGGTTTTGTGGGTTCTTTTGAGGTGTCTGTCTGGAACTAGGATTTTACTAGACATTTTAGGAGTATAAAGAATCCCAGCGAAGCCCCCGCTGGGATCAGGATCCTTAGCCGGGATTCTTTGATCCAGTTACAAGGGCATCTTTCATCACTGTGGCATGCCGCCAGCCTCATTACAAAAGATATCGTTCCTCCTCAAAATGTCTGGTAAATCAAAGATAAAAAAAGAAATAGAGGAAATATTAATCAATACAGCACTTAACTCTTACAGCGCATCAGCTTTCTGTGCAAAACATTTGCAACCATGAGAATTTACCTGCCAAGGACAGGCAAAGAGGAAATGTAAGTGAATAGGGAAAAAAAATAACTAAAAAGTTGCCTCAGTCTCTACATTCATCGGTCTTAACCAGGCATAGCTAGCAGTGATTGCCATGTCTTAATGGGTTACCTTCTCTACCAAGTGAGCTTCAAGGTAGCATAGTTTAAATGAGGCAGAAGCTCCCGTGAGATGAGGATATACTGAATTTTGGGAAGACCTACTGCATAAGAAATGGTCCTCGGTACCTTGAAGGTCTGTGAAAAACGGCCCTGAATCTGTGTCTAAACCACTCTACCATACAGAGTTGGCTAGCATACAACAATAGGGAATGTGGGTGGTATTTCAAAGGTCATAAATAATGCAAAACTGCTGAATCTCGCTGTACTTTGATGTCCTCATAATACGGAAACTGATACTTTCCAGCTACAGCTTCACTAAATGTTGCGAATAGAATTTTGGTTGTCAAATCACTTTGTGCTTCATAAATACAAAGTAGTCTAGAAATTTGGCATTTTACACTAACGGCTCTGAGTGCATCATCGCCCACCTGAAGATGTTTGCTTTGGGACTGGACTGCTGCAGACAGACATTTCTTGCCTATGAGAAACTATTACTTGTGGATTTTATCACTCTGGGAGAAGGCTGGTGCAAGAGCTTGTGTGAATGAAATCATCCAGTAAGGGCAATGCTGAATGCTGGCGTTCCTGCATGCCTTTCCCATTTTAAGTCCATGACATGGAGTTGATTATTGTCATGAACATCATTTTCTCCATCAGCTTACTCTTTCTCCTCTCCACAAATTATTTTCTGTTGCAGTCAGTGTCTTTGCCCCAGTAGGAATTGCCTGGATAACAGAATATCAGTTCACATATATTCTTGGGTAGTAGACAAAAATAAAATGAAGTTCACTTTGGGTTTGAGCTGCCAGATCAAAGTCAAAGAAAGTGCTCCAAAAAAAGGACCAAAAAAGAATGGCAACTCCTGGTTTCATGTTTACTTTTTTAATCAGAAATTAGCTGTGAGGTGAACTGTGTTTACAGGACGCTAAAAGTATTGTCAAACTGTAAGCTGTCAACCCTGTCAACCTGTGAGCCCGTAGCAGCTAAGTGCACTCATTCCTTCACCTGTACTGCACTTGCTTTCACCTCTGCACACTCAATGTTCTCGAAGAGTGCTCCAGATAGCACATCATCTGCCTTGCATTTACACAGGCTACTCACTTGTAAACTTAACTACTTGAGCACTTTGAAGAGATTTAATTACCCAACCCACACTTACCTCCACAAGCCTGAGATGTGTCCCTGTGGAAGGAAGCTCCCTGAACATTAATGAGCAGGCATTTCTGTAAAGCGTAATGGCATGGAAGAAAGAAATCACATCTTTGCCCCTGCATAGACTGAAAGTCTCAGAGGGCCTGCCTGCAATGTCTGTCTCAAGTCACAAATTGCTATAATCGTACACTGCAGTCTAACGGGAAGCTGAGGGGAGAAGGTGGACTGCAAAAGTGTCTAAGGAAACCAAGCGTGCAGGATAATCTTGGTACCTGAGAAAGGACCTGGATCCTGCTCAGCAGGCTTAAGAGTGGGGCCCGCAGGAAAACTAAGTGTACAGTCCAGAGGTGAACTCATGTTGGTTATGTTTCTGAAAGCTCACGTTCATTAGTAACAACTGACAAGCTGCAGGTGAGCCCTGAGCTTTCAGAAAAGAGGCTGATTGTTCTGCTGTGCAGGACTCACCCTTGTCATTGTGTTCTGCAATGCCTGTCTTTGTCGTAGCGCTGATGTGCACTAAATTGTGTATTATTGGACCATGAGTCAGGGCAGTATTATTCCCTGGGGTCTGTCATAATGGATCCATGTTTTGAATGATGTACCAAAAACAAAAGGAGTTGGTATTTTTCAAATTAGAATGTGATGACTTTTCTAGTATTTATAGCAATGTACTTTCAAAGAGCTCAGTATGCATAATAATTATTTCAGTGTAATAAATAAAGCAAAGGCAGGAAGAATGGTCCTGTAGTTAATGTGCCAGACTGGGAGACAGGATATCTTTATGGTATTTCTGACTGTGCCAGATGCCGTCTGGGACCTTGGAGAGATTGTTAAGCCCAAATTTCCAAAAGATGCATTCTCTGCTACAATTATTAATGTTATGCAAAGAGTTTGGTTCTGGGGGAAAAGAAAAAGGGAGCACACCATTCTCAGTCTAATCAAAGAACTATTAGGTGAAAGCTAATTAATACAGAAAAGAAAAAAGAAAGAAATTAAAAAATGCTACTACTACTTAAACAAAAGAAAAAAATTAGGAATAATAATGCAGTTCATTTCTTTGTAGGCACACTCTTCCTGTCTGTCCTTTTTTTGGTGTTGTGCTTACCCTCCCACTGCCCCTCTAGGGTCGACACTGCCAGCTTTTGTCAAGCAGTGGGTGTTGGGGCTGTGGCTGGTCATCCGTGTGTTCCCAACAAGTTCTTTGCTGAGAAAAGCAAAGAACTAATAAGGGGCTATTTTATGGGAGTTTTAAAATCCCTTTATACCTTACTCTTTCTTCATTTGTCTACAGCTCCACTTTAATCCAATTGCATTATATGTGATGCCATTTATGTATGTTACATACTTGTTCTTTGTGTAATCCCTAAACTGTTTTTGTCCAGTTCTCAAGTCTGCACTGCTTTAGCTGACTACTGGAGAGCTCTTTATAGCCCCAAGTTCTCCAGTGCCAAGGCTGTCCCCCTTTTTTTATCATCCTATACCTGCTCTACAGTGTCCTGTGAGCCCACTCTCAGGGGACCCTGCTGTCATACCAGGCCTGTATTTCTCTACATCTTATGTTATTATGTTATATATCATTATGTTAGTCATAAGCCTGTGGCCTCCTTCCAGCAGTGGTGGTGTTAGGCTACAGGATGAGAGTAAGCGCATGCAAGTTCTGCATGTCTAAATCTGCTTGTGTTAAAAAACAAAACAAAACAAAACAACATAATAGATTCTCTTGGTCTTAAATCTTTGTGCTGTGGTACTTTGCCCTTGCTTACATGCATAGGATCAAAACGAGCATGATGCAGATAATATGCTGAGATACATAGGAGGTATCTGTCATGACATTTTTAAAAAGGTTATATATATAAAAAAAAAGTCAAAAAGCCAGGACCTGCTGTTTCTAGATTGATAGAGAAAGTGTGCTTGTCATCACTCAGCTTAAGAAAATAAGTAAAACAATTTATGGATCTTCTTCGCAGAGATGCTGATCTCTACAGACCAATACAGGACGTGACTATTAATATGTGAACATGTGTCAATGCATGTATGATTCATCTGTAATCTCTTAAAGGAGCCAGAGTCTCCTATATTTTATAGAGCAGAAGGGGCTTGGCTTAACAATACATTCCTCCTAGTTACCCATAACCCACAGATTTAACCTGAAGATGGAAAAAAATATGATGAATTGCACATTGAAGGGGTGCATGGTAGAGGTGTGGCAGGATGAAGGAAGTGTAAACCATTACCTGTCAATGCAATGGGGGAAAAAAGATCAAAGATTGGGAAATGTTGGTATCTTCATTTTTAAAGTGCTGATCAAAGCTCATTCAAGGCTATACAGTTCTTTCTTCTTATTTCCAGTGGAAATTTTCCGTCCAATGGAAGACAATCAGCATCAGGCACGCCAAGGTTTCCCAGATGACTTTTGAATAATGACACATAAATAAAATTACAGTGAGTAGAATAATTACATTGATATGTTGAAAACTGAAATTTATACTAATTTTGTAGCAGGAAGTGATCTGTGATTTGCCTGAAAAATATTGAAAAATGTAAAAATACCACCCCCTTCTATATTAACCCTAGCAAAAACAGTGAAACTAAATAGAGAAAAATAATGTATTTTTTCTAGAACTTATTATGACGACTTCTTCATATCTGCAAGGTAGTTCAGGAAAAATACATCAGTGTTATTACTTTACCAGAATACTCCAAGTTTGTATGGTTATAAAGACACATTCAAAATACAGTAACCTAAATTAGAACAATTAATTTTTATTCCATGATAATGGTATCAACAGAAAGAATTAATTGGAAAACTATGTGTAGAACAACCCTTATAAATGCTTTGCACAGAAAGGACGTGCAGTACAGTCAACTGTAGTTCAGACATTCCTCCAGCTTATACTGAGCCAAGTTAGTAATAGCTAGTAATGAAGCAAAAAAAATATTCATAAACAAAGAAGAATAATATTGAGGAAATTAAAAGCTTAATGAAGAAATCATAGAATCATACAATGGCTTAGCTTGAAGGCGACCTTGAAGATCATCTAGTTTCAACACCCCTTCCACTAGACCAAGTTGCTCAGAGCCCCTTCCAATGTGGCCTTGAACACTTCCAGGGATGGGGTATCCTCACTTTCTCTGGGTAACGGGTTCCAGTGCCTTACCACCTTCACAGTAAACAATTTCTTCCTGATATTTGATTTAAACCTGCCCTTTTTCAGTTTAAAGCTATTACACCTTGTCCTTTCACTACATGTGCTGGTACAAAGTCCCTCCCCAGCTCTCTGGTTAGCTCCATTCAGGTCCTGGAGGGTGCTGTAAGGTCTCCCCAGACCCTTCTCTTCTCCAGGTTGAACAGTCCCTGCTCTCTCGGCCTGTCTTCATAGGAAACATTTAAGATTGATTTTCCGAACGTAAATAGTTCTCAAAATGTATGAGGTGCATTTTCATTATTTTGATTCACTTCCCTGTCCCACAGCTAGGTTGCTGGCTAATGTGAGTCCAATATTCTTTGGTTTTGTAATCAATGAGATTGGTGCAAAGGGGATCCAAGGCAGGCATATCATACTGCCACACTGATTTGGTGGCACTCACTTTGTACAGTTGTAAACAAATGCAGAAAAGCAAAAGTTGGTCCCAAGTAGGTGTGCTCAGAAAGACTGAAAAGAACCTTGAGAGAACTGACACACTTGTTAAGATTGAACTATATTCTGCAGCATGTGTAAATATTCCACAATATGCTTTGAACCAGCTATTACATCCAGGCCGCCATATGATTGGAAATAATAGAGTTCAGTATATAGTGTATCTGTGACTTACATGTTATTCAAAATATTTTGATACCAGAAAAAAATAGTGTCATGTACAGCACAGAATAAGAAGAAGAAAAAAAAAAAGACAAAACCCCACTGAAATATAATTTAGTATAGCAGAGAGTTTTATATATATATATACATACATACACACACACACACATAGTATATAAAACAGATGACCGGAAAGAACCCAACAAGGAAGATGGAGATGGACTTCTTACAAGAGTGTGTAGTGAGTGACTGGACACGGGGGAATGGATTCAAACTAAAAGAGCATAGGTTTAGATTAGGTATTAGAAGGACATTCTTTGTTGTGAAGGTGGTAAGGCACTGGAACAGGTTGCCCAGAGAAGTTGTGGATGCCCCATTCCTGAAGGTGTTCAAGGCCAGGCTGGATGGGGCTCTGAGCAACTTGGTCTAGTGAAAGGTGTCTCTGCCCAAGGCAGGGGCATTGGAATTAGATGGCCTTTAAGGTCCTTTCCAACCGAAATTATTCTGTGGTTCTATGATCTTGTGTACTCTAGGGACCAGCACTCACAGCTGTCCTTGTTTGCAGTGTTTTGGTGGACTAGGATAAAAGGCTCATTGCTCTCTGCCCTGCTGCTTTTCAGAAAACATGTCCGACTCATGTCCTGCAAACTGAGGTTTCTTCCTTTGCTGGGAGCCATTCCTGCAGGCTGGAAACCTGCTTCCTAGACACTGGTCTCCAGGAAGCTTACAGAGGGGTAGTGTCATCACCTCCATTTCCCCAGGGCAGAGGAGGCAGAGGGAGCGGCGCTGGCTTCGGTTGAGCCATCTGGAGAAACAAAGCTACGACGGGAGAGCGGAACACAGGGCCCCTGCCCTGGGGAACGCCGTGTTCCCAGCGCGGGCGGACACCAGGGAGGGAGCCGACGGGACCCGCTCCAGCACCTCGGAGAGCTCCCGGCACCGGGCACCGGGACGGGCTCCACGCCTGGAGGTGCCGCCTCTCCAGGGCAACAGCGGGAGTAAAACACCCGTCAATGCACTTCGCAGCTGGTTTTTCTCGAGTTTATTTAAACTTGAGTTAATTAATTTTGTTTCAGAATTAGCATTCATTTATCTGATCGTCCCGCTAGTATTTCCATGCCCCGAAAAACAAAGGGCGCTGGCGCAACGTCCCAGGAGCGCCAGCCCTGCAGAGCACGAAGGGAAAGCGTTTTGTCCCAAATCCTTTCTTTCCCCCCTCCCTGTTAGAAGCAGCTGGGGCTCGGCGAGAGGAGCAGCTTGTCTCCCCTCGCTTCCTGGTGCACGGTGCTAGCCACTCCCCCAGTGCCTAGAGGTCCAGAGAAGCTGACTTTAATCACATCTCCCCCCATCTCCCCCACCTCAGGCCTCATTGTGATCTGAGAAATGCTCATTAGGCCCCAGCCATGACGAACTGCACCTGGACTAAGTCCCTCTTGAGCTTATCAGAAACACTGTCCGTTCTCAGGAACTAGTGTTTTCTAATGAGCATGTGTATTTTAAGGAACAGCCTTGGAAACTTATTTTTCTTGCCTGAATAACAACACAAGTGGAATAATATTTCTGTTGCCAAACCTTCAAAGAAAGTTACTGACTCAAATTGTGGCCAGTATGAAAAATTACTATGACTAAAGCCCACTGTCTAACGACCCTATAAACAGTGGTCCAAAGTGAGATCTTTTTGAGCTTTCAGTTGCCAGAAGATAAGGGGCTAATATGTATGTCTCAAACACTGATAACCAGATGGCTGTGGAGCAAACCAAGGACTGTTAGTAATAACAGACAAGAATAACAGACAAGTAATAACCAAGGACTACTGATATTAACATGCCAGGAGAAAGAACAAGTTTTGGTCAGAGAAGGGTAGCCAGGTGGATATAGGGCAGCATTTTTCTGTTAGAAAGAACCACAACACAGTACAGTCCAAGTGCCAGAATGATTGGCAGGAAGAAGACATGGACTATATGGTGGGATTAGGACCATCAAAGACCCCTGAAGCCCTCTGACCCATTTCCAGAAAAGCCTAAATGAATGGACTGCACATGATAACTAATTAGCACAGAAAGTGAGAAACCAACCAAAAAAGGTTGCTACGTACAAAAAGGTACCCCTCCCAGCTTGGGTGGTACCTCCAGACCCTGGACATCTCATCAGCTAGACTGACACAGCTGAACTGCCATTTATCAGCAGAATCAATGGTGAAACCAGGATTTGCATCCCCTCAGCTGGGCCAGTGGTGAAAGCAGGATTGGCATCCCATCAACTGGATCAACACTGGAGTAAGGGCTAGCGATCCCTTTTTATCTCTCTTTTTCTTTTCCTCTCCTTTTCTCTTTTCCTTTCCTTAATTCATCTCTCCCTTTTTAATTAGCCTCTTTAATTTCTCTTTTCCCTTCCACCCTACTCCTTTATCCAACCCCCACTGCCGTGTCCCTATATAGCAGATCAGGGGCTAACATACCAATTTCCATGCAAAGTCTGTAATTTACTAATAAAACTCTCTGATTGTTTGCAGACCCTCTGACTTTTGTCGTTCCTTTCGACCAATGAGCATTTTCGAATCTGAAGTGCTTCCTTCTCCTTAAGGAAGGGTCGTCTCCCAGTGCCCCGTTGCCGGTCACCTTCCCCTTCGGAGGCAGGTCTGTGCTCCAGGACGCACTGCCGAGCCAGCACTTGCTCCTTGTTGACTGGCGCCCTCTCCTGCTGTGCGACATATTTTCCTCTCGGACGCTGGGAGTTTCATGTGAATTCAACGGATCCAGGCAGCGCAAGGGATACGCCATGGGCTGCTGAGGAACCCTGCGCTGGGGCTCTGGACATGCTTTTGCCCTCAGCGTGCTTCTGTCCAAAACAGACCGGCTCATTCAAATTGTTCTGCCTTCCCTAATTCTACCACCATCAAAGTGAGAATTAATCTCATCCCGGTACTTTCTTTTTTGGGGTCTCAAATTGCATTACTCTCAGGGGCATCTCACAAGGAGTGCAGGGGAGTGTAGTGGTTTGAACCTTGTTCTCCCCAGAGGCTAAGAGAAGTGGTAGACCCCAAGGGGTGGAAACCCCTGGAAGTTTTGAAGTTCTGCCCAATGGACGCTCCTGCAGAAATGTAAACATATCACAACCAGACCGGAAAAGAAGAGTTGTAGTTTGGTTGTTGTAGGAGAGGTGGCCATGTTGTAGAGCCACGAGGAAGGGGCTCTGAGCCCCTTGGGGCCTCTGGCCCCCTCCCAGCCTCTGGCTGGGGGCTGCAGGGACCTGGAACAGCATAAAGCTGGGCTAGGTGCCTGTAGTTATGCCGGGAGATGTTTTCTCCATGGGCGCAGAGCAGCAGCCGACACTGACCAGAGAAACGGTGGCAGAGAGCCAGAGATAAGACCTGAACTGAAGGAGCAGCAGGAGCAACATGCAGCACCAGAGAAAGGACTCCTGGAAGGAGAGCCGAGGAAAGGAGAGCCAGCAACTGAGAGCTACAGAGTTCTTGGGGGTAAGACTGTACCACACTCCCCCAAAACTCCCTTGAGATCCCTCTTGGAGAAGAGGGACATGGACTCCTATTTTGGAGAGCAGTTTTAGACATGCAGCACCGGAGAGAGAGGAGCTGAGAAGCTCGGAGCGTCCCGCAGCTGGACCGGGACGGCCAGATGGAATGTGGGGGGGGCGACCTTGGCTTCCCCCCCCTTGCACTGCTGCCACGGTGGCAGCCTGAGAGACAGGGCACAGAGGCCCTGCAAGGAGCTTGAATCTCCTGGAGATACCAGACCGTCACGAAGACCCCCCTGTGTCTTCGTGATATGACGTGGTGATACGACCTTGTCTGGGGTTACGAAGACCACGGAAGACCCCTCGGTTGTGAGGCGATGGGGCCGGGGGAGCTTGAATACCTCCCTCGTGGATGCTGGCAGAAAGCCAGCTATCAGCTGCTGCATGCATGAGAAGAAGAAACCTGCTGCCTCAGAGGATGCTGCTGTTTAAGGACTGGAAGGGATCTGTCCTTCTTTCCCTCCTGGACTTTTATTTGGAGGAGAGAAGAGATCTGATCCATTGTAAATACATATGTCATGGTAGAGATAGTTTGTGATCATGTGTATAATGTGATATGGTATTTATTTGTACAGTCATTGTAATATATTCCCTTTTCCCCACTTTGGAGTCTGGTGTGTTTTGTCTGGAAAAACCCATCTCACATTAGGTTGAGATGTGGGAGGGGGAATGGAGCTAGGGAATTGGATGTTGGAGCTATCTCAAACCATGACAGGGAGTCATGAGTGAAATCATCTGGGAGGCCAGAGTCATCATTTGAGATTCAAGTCCAAGGGAAAAAAAATTAAAAATTGGAGTCTGTGGACTTGGAGATGCCTTAAAAAAAGGGATGGGGAGGCGTGCTAAATTTTACAGACCTTTTGCTGAAATAACCCTGAACCTGGGTTTTTACTTCAATCCTACATGGAACAAAAAATGTGAAGAAAAGCAAAATAAGAAAATGGAATTTTAACAGTCCAAACAGGAAAAAAAGCATCAGCTGTAACAATATTGGAGATAGCCCCCAACTGCAGTGTTTATGCAATGCTAAAGTAGTTCAACAGAAGGACCTAAATCCAGATATGCAACAATTCTGATGTAAACATTACACTATGATGCTTACATTTTTTCCTTATGAATACATATTTTTTTCCTGTAGCATTCAATTCAAAGTACGTGTATATGTGTGTATGTGCAGAGACAAACTACTGGGCTAGGTAAGGACTAATATGATCCTTTAAAATCACTGTGTGTGTATTAAAGTTAACTGCTACACATATGCAGATTAACTACACACTAACTCTGTGCTCATACACATATTGGCAACTCCTGTTCTTTCAGCGTTTATATATATATCCTGTTAACATGGAACAAATGCAATAAATTGCATGCAAAATGTGTTTAAAAACCAGTAAAAGGAATAGTACCAGCAGCCAAAGTGCCCTATTCATGCATTACTCACTCAGATAAGGGCAAGACCTCTGTATTAAAATAGCAACACGGTATGCTTTCTTGGGCACGCATGCCTGAAGGTAAAAGATGAACCATTATTAATGTAGCTCAAATGTGTGTGAACTGCAAAAATAGCTCACCGGCTCTGTAAGGTACGTCAAATGCTCAGCATAGCAGATCCAATGCTGTGTAAGGAAATACATTACAGTGGAACAGGCCTAGATGAAGGCTTAGTACTAAAGATGAGATGGAAAGGTTTAACATAAAATTTAAGTGCTTTTCTTGGAAATAGAAGCAATATACTATATCTGACCCACTTTACTTCAGGACAAGAACCCCAAGTGTGGGTTATAAATGCCTGAAGCCAGGCCCTTATAAAGGATTGCTTAAAATAATGGGACGAAATGATCCCACATATCCTATTATAGCTGTTCAACCTGTGGATGAAAACCAAAGCTTTGTTTGTTTTTGGTTTATTGCGTATATGTTTCATTTTTGCACTTCAGGCAATTTACATTACGCTACAGATAAATTTAGTGGTGGGATAAACACCTTCTGGGTTAAGTGTGAATGCTAAGGAGCAACTTGCACTGAGCTGGTATCTGGTGAACCTGCTCCAGGTCTGGTTCAGACTAGTCAAAGTTCAGCATAAGTCCAGAGGAAAAAAAGAAATAGGAGAAATTTTGCTTTGAGGTACCCTGTGCATCCAAAAGGTGGGCTAACCCCATTCCTGCTGTAAACATGAGCAGGCTGAGGGAAGTCTGCAGGATGCTGGGCAGTACTTGCCTGTTGATCGTTTCTGTGTGCAGGCTGAAATCGTATTAGCTGCACAGCATCTCAGGAGAGCTAATTATATTTTTAATTTTAAAGACTGATCTCTGAGTGCTGCATTGTCAGTTTGGCCATGTCTGTTGTTCTGAATGTTGCTCTGATCAAAGCTGGGTATGCACAGCTCCACAGTTAAAACCACAGTATATGACTGGATAACAACAGTCCTGAGCTTTCTGCCATTTGCCCCCCTCTCTCCCTTGAAATCCTGCCGACTGCACTGATGTATATGGTCAGTGCACTCAAAAGGAGAGTCAGGTCTCAAAGTCTCTTCAGGAACTGGTAAATCCTACAACCCCCAATCAACTTAGTGACTCTTTTCAGGGGTGTATACTGTGAAAGAAATACTCCTTAAATTTTTGATGGGATGAGGAGACTGGCAAGAGTACTAGCATTTGTGAAATGAAAATCCAGAAAATTTCTGGACTGGTTGTCTGAAGACCCCATCTAGCTCTTTTTCCTGATGTGGTGGTCTACAGCAGACAGTTACCACAACATTGACCATGTTGGTCACCATTCATGACCTGTAGGTTCTCAGCTGACTCCTCATCCACCCCGACACTGAATTCATGCATTCTGCTGCTCTCACACACAAAGGACAGCTTTTCCCCATCACTGTCCTGGGCTGTCCTTCCTAAAGAGCTTGTATCCATCCAGTGCAGCACACCAGTCGTAAGAGCTATCCCACCAGGTCTCTGTGATCCTGGTTGGATCACAGCCTTCTAACTGCACACAGACATCTGATTCCCCCTGCTTGTTCCCCATGCTGTCTGCACTGGTCTACAGTCACTTGAGATGCTGATTTCCTAGAGAAAGTAAAACATCTGCTCCACCATACTGGCCTGTAGGACCTTATTTGTATGAACACACCTGGAGTGACCCTGCTTCAACTCTCTTCTGTTAACAGGTTTCTCTTGCCCACACTGCCCTGCACACTCTGCTTATCAAGTTCTTCCACCACTTCCTCACTTGGTTGCAGGATGTCCTGTCCTTTCCCACATCATTCCTAGTTGGCCTGGTAGAGTTGGTTTCCTCACCAGGTTGGTTGGGCTCTGATCAGTCACTTGGTAGTTACTACATGACTGCACTGAGTTACTCCAGTGGGAGCTTGACAAGGGGAAACAGCATCTGCTTTTAAAAGCAGAATAGTTATTTCCCATCAAGGCAAAAACATGAAGTGGTAGGACATAACCTGCTATAATTTACTGTTTCCTTTTATATTTCCAAATTTGCACATGTTGCTAATTGTTTTGTCAATAACTGCAGAGAACTGTCCTCTCTCACACATGCCTCTGGTTCCTTTCTTTATGTACTGATATATTTACTTTTCACATTAATCAACAGTCTTATATTACTAGAACTAGGCTGTGCACCTCTGCTTGGCTGTACAAATTCAGCCGTATTTATCCCAGATCCAAGACAGACCTTATTGTCATATTTATATCGACATAACCAGGTCTGTGGCTTAACAAGATACTTGATGCCAAAACCAGCCTGATAACCTATCCTACACATTCCAGTCAAACTATCATATTTCATGTTCCATTCTCCATTTGGCTATTGTTTTTAGATGAAAAGGCCACACTTATGATTCAGTTGTATATCAGACAACAACCCCTCTAGGTAACTAATTCCCTCCCTGTATTTCTAAAGATCTAAAACCATGAATAGAATGACCCCTTGACACTGAGTCAAGCCAAGAGAAGTTGTGCAACCTCTCTTGGCGATGCTTCTGCATAAGTCCTAACTTCTTCCATTATTTTGTTGAGTTCATATTAGCATGTCTGACAAACTTTTTGGGCCACAGCACTGTGAATATATGTTGTATATCTTGCTTTTCTCAGTTCTCTGCTCCTGCTTTTCTGGTTTATGGTGCAGTATAAAGCAAACATCACTATTATGGTACAAATATGCCACAGACCTATTGAAACACAAAACCAGGATGATGCCCTTGTATTAGTTTTGGAGCTATTCTGGGACACTTGGTGCTTAATAAACCCTGCAAGTCAGACTGAAAACCAGGAAGAGTGATGCCCCTATTATCCCAAATCTCTCTCCCTTTCTAGTCACGATTCACATGAACTTTTCAGTAGTGCCACAGGAAAGTACTTTGTGGAAATAGTCTGTTCCTAAGATGAAGGAATGAAAATGGTTACAGGTGTATAAAGAGACATAATGAAAATGGAAGGGAAGCAAAAGGAAGTTGGAAAGAGTCTAAAGAACAGGATGAAATTAAAACATTTCTGCTCACTTTGCAGTTATTTGGCAACACAGGAATCCATTTCTATGTCATATATTATTAAAGAAGATACTATTAGAGAGACATACAGGGACATAATATCAGCTAGAAAGTTGCTGATAGCATAATACATGCAAAAAAAGGAAAAACCTATTAACTCAGCCTAATATTTCTTTATATCTTTGCCAGGGCCCTGTCCAAGGCAGCTCTCTGGGTCATTTTTCACATTAAGGCTTTCTAGAGGCTCTGAGTTAGTGCTACCAGTTTAACTGAGTTAAACATTTCATTTTAAATAAACTGTTATTTTTAAAACTTCTGCCCACATTCTGCTATTTACTTCCCTAAAAATAAATCACTTTTTCCCAATGTCACCAATAACATGTCACTTCTTCCAAAGAAGCAGCCAGCCTGATGCCAGTACCAATAGCTGTGCCCCCTGGAGCAGGAGCTGACCAGGACATATCCCAGTTTTGTAATGCTCCACTTCCCAAGTTACTTTCAGTGTTTAATATATCTCAGTTTAAACTGAAACCAGGCACTAATTTGCATTTGGTTTCTAGGAAAGATGAGAAAATAAAGCCCAGGAGCTGGACCAGCTGGGTGGCCAAGTTGGCCGAGTACCTGGTGCTAGCTTCTCTGACCCCTCAATCTCAGAGATTAAACAGTTTATCTTCACTCTTAGGACCTGTGTCACACATGCACATCCCGTTGCTAATTCCTTCAGCAGAACAGAAGCCTCCAGGACTCTCCTGAGACCTTCCGAACACAGCCATGCAGGTTTTAGCCTGCCCAGTCTCATGCTGGTTCTGCACCCAAACTCAGGCCTCAAAGCTGCTGAAGACAATTCCTCTCCTTCACTCTCCTGCCCAACATTTCCCATAGAGTTGCTCCCAGCTGCCTTAGGAAGTCAATCAGTTTCTCATTGCCTCTAATTTCTCATGATCTTCCTGTCTACCACATGAATAGGGTGAAAGGTTTGATCCAGGCTAGACCACCTTCTCAGCACATTTAGGAATAGCCAGAACTCAGCACCAGGCAGCTTTCTGCTGCAGGCCAGGTAAGCCAATATATGGTAACACCTACTTTCCAGTATACATTTTTATAGCAATAAGAGCTAACTTCACATCAATTGACAGGCAGGAATTGCACAGATAACCACATCATCACACGTGGTTTAAATCAAAACCCCAAGAGGTGCAGAATCAGTCCAACAGGTGAATCCCTCATGCAACAGCTGATGCCAGAAATGGTGCAAGAACAGTGAGTGTGTGGACCTACCACCACATATAGGTTACAAATTCCACATTAGATACATCAAGACAGTAACTACAGGAGAGCCCAAATTTTTTTTGAGGTTTCTTGTACAGAGTATGACGTTAGGATTCCATAGCCTAACTTAATAAACCTGGTTGGGAAGTACCTAGCTTCTGCTGCCTTCCGTGCAAGCCAGTTATCCAGAAGCAGGTGAGATGTGTTCATGAAATGGAGCTCAGAGAGGGTGACAAATACAGTTCTACAGCAGCTAGAAGTGTTACTTTGGAAAGGAAGAAAAACATGCTAATAAGAGCTGTTAGAACAACCCAAGAATTTCCCTGGGAGAAAACTTCAAACTGGGGGGTTTAAGTGAAGTAAATGTAAAATATCGATGAGAAGATGTAGATTATGCTGAAATTTCAAGAGGAATGAATGCAGTGGATTATTGGATCATTTGCATCTTAATGAGAGAGAAAAATAAAGATTTACAAGGGGAGGGAAGAAAAAAAAGAACATAAACCTGTGGCATTCCAGAATTTGAACACTAGGCTTTGGTATTTCTTTTTGTGGGAAAGGATTAAATAAAATTCAGCTACAAATATTGAAAATCTCTGAACTTCAATAGCACGTCAAAAACCTGTATCTTGGATAGTACAGGAAATGTTGATCTTTGTTATAAGTAACAAATGGGAATCAAAAATTTATGTATTTAATCAATTTTCCAGACATTTGTACTTTTAACACATTTGTTTACAGAAGTACTTTAAAAACAAATCTACCCTGGAATGTTAACTGTTTAAACTTGATTGACTGACATTGCAGAAATGAAGTTACTAATAGCTGAGTGATCTCAATGTTATTCATACACACTTCCTTTAGTGTCTGACCACAGGTTATTCTAGTGATAGACTGCAACACAAACTCCACCTTGCTCTTGATGATGAATGTGATGCACAAATATATCTTGATGCCTTTCTAATTTTATAGACAAAGCTGGGTAGACCAAGTGTCTTAATCATTGTGCTGATTTACTTATCAGAGATTTTCTTTTAATGAAAAGTAGTAACATAACAAAGCTGCCCTATGAAGGAGGATACAGATAAAGGCTGTGGCACCTTTACTGGGCATATATGAAGAGTAAGCAACTGTTACTCCTCTCTTCAGCCCTTTTACATGTTATTAGCTCACCTAGTCAGATGCAATTCAGGGACAACTAAGGGAACTTAATAATTAACAAACAAGTTTAATTCTGTCAGTGCTACACTTAGATTTCAAGTTCTTTTCAAAAAGTATCAGCTTAAGGATAATTAACATATTTATTTTCTGAAATTCTTCATATATTTACCCCTAGTCCCTGTTTATTAAAAAAAGAAGTCTCACAAATCTGCTGATTTAGAAGTAACATCTTCTAAATCGAGGTTTGACCATTTATTTCTAGATACTTAAATACCTGTGCTATGTGACATATTTGTAAGCAATCAGAAGAAAGAAATAAGTGATCGAATCCACAAATGTCACAGAATTATTGGGATATTAAATGCTAGGACAAATCGCAAGAGGTAAGGTGCCCAGGATGATTAAAGGACAGAGGAAATTTGATTTGCACGACACACAAAATAACCCAAGAGAAAAGGAAATATGAGAAGTACACACACACAAAAGAGCATGCGATAGTCCATTCTAAATCAGCAACTGACATTCACAAAAGTGATTGTGAGATCTTTTGCATGACTTGGTAAGATATCAGCTCAGTGGTGAGCAGTAAACAAAAGTAAATCCAGAATAATAGGAATTATTTGGAAGGTCACAAAAGGGAAAAAAAGTTGTTATATCATGATATAATATGTAGTGCATCCACATTTTGAATTCTGCATGAGCACCAGTCCTCCCATTTCAAAAGAGCAACAGGACTAGTTAGATAAGAATAGCTTCTATATAAAAAGAGGTTAAATAGGATACCTCAGTTATTAAAAAAAAAGTAAAGAAAGAAAGGAAGAGTATGGGCTAAGTCACTAGCAAAGTGAATGGAGAGGTGTTATGGTTGCATTGCTTCCTAAAGTACAAGAACAAGGGAATGTAAGATACTAAAAACCTTAAAGTATAAAACAAGTGCTTCTCACAAAAGCCAAACTGTAACTCTGCAATGGACAGCCGCAGAGATCAAAAGCACAGGTGGGTTGGGGAAGAGCTAGGAAATGCAAATTAACAAAGCTCTTAAACACATGTAGGAACATGAGCCCCCATGTCATGGAGAAGGGAAAGGAGCATTTGGGGGGGTTGTGGTGGTATAGAACTGAAGCTGTATCACCGGGAAAGCAAGTAAAAGAAGGCAATACCAAACTGAATCACTACGATTTAATTGGTCCCATCAATACAATTTCCCAGGAAAGTGGAGGAACATAAAACATGCTCCTCCAGGGGAGGGGAAATACCTGACAACCAACTCAAATGGGGCAGGACAAGAATATAGTATAAAAGTCTTCATGTTTCTTCTCCCATAGCCTAGAGTTTGTACAGAAAGCTCTCACTTTGAGATGTTCCCACCACCATCTCAGTTAAACGTAGCCTGTCATAGAGGATCTTGTCTTGAACCATGTATGCAGTTGTGCTTACAATTGCACAGCAAAATCCTCCCTGAGTGAAAGAAGGCACAGGAAATCTCCCTTTATCTCTAGAGCATTAGTGAAGCAGTTGTAAGGATTAAAGTTAAAATTGACCTTGAAGGACCCGACCAGCAAGGCAATAGTGAGCCCAAAGCAGGCTTCTACAAATGTGTCCCTCAAATCAGGCAGCTTTCAAAAATATGAATGAAAGCCATAAGGAGACAAAGGAGCAGCAGACAGCATCCAAATCTTTATATACTGTCAACATCAGGAGCTAACAGAAGTAACAGAAAAAAAGGTCATAAAATAACCTAGCTCTGATACTCACATTTACATCTCCTCACTCTGCAGTGCAGCTAAGGAAGCCACACTCAAGGAAGGGTCAACAACGTTTGCAGTAATAAACAGCCCAAATCATATCAGAAGATATCTTAACTGTATCCTTAAACTTATCTAAATCTCAAAAGAGAATTTCTTAAAACTACTCTTATGAATAAAACCAAGACCCTCTCTGGAACTTATAACACAAGCTTTTCATTTGCCAAACCGAAGTAGACATCCAATAGCTCAACACAGGATTTTATAGCTACCCTTCAAGGATGTCATGAGCAGATGCTTTAACTGAAGCACCTGACACAGAAGTGCATTTGTCAAGGCCACCATCTGCAGAGAAAAAAGTCAGTAGGACTTGTTTTCTTCTTACCATTCAGAATATACAAACACCCACACCAGAATACTGCATAGTTCTGCCTTTCTCTAGTGATCAAGATACGCATTGCTCAGAAGAAGCTTTGTAACATTCAGCTTCTTCCAGAAACCCCAAGAGTGCTCTGTGTTGGGTTTTTTATGCACCATAACAGCTAACAGGCATTCTGGAAACACAGGAACAGAGCTGAGGAATACCAAGGAAAGAATAAAGTGAAAACGGACTGAACATCAAGAATAAGAAATCATCTTACCAATTTATAGGATCTTACCAATCAACAGTAATTCACACAAAGCCTCCATTATTTACTTCACAACTTTATTTCAGTGGAAGTTATTGGTATAAAATTTAGTATCTAATTATACAGATACGAGGGACTTTCAGGGAAGCTTATTTTGTCCTCTTTAGTGTCTTCTGCAATTTGGTCCTCAGGCATGTTTCAAGAGGACAAATATTACATGTGTACCTTTAATTTCTGTACAAAAGCACTTCAAGTCTTTGTTTTGTTCTTCTGAGTACAATACCCAAAACATGCATATTGTAGACAATATAATAGTCAAGGAAATATTGTCCTTCTTTAAACTAAGGCAGTTAAAACCCCAAGAATATCCATTCAGTAATTTAGAAGAGTAAAAAGGCTTCCTCAGTGCTCATTTACTCTTTAAGCAAATAAGTAAGACATAGCCTCTTGGAATTACCAGATTTGATTGCTGTCATTATTGAAAAGACAGATTGTCAAGGACAGCATTTAATTATGTACATTTTACAATGCCACTAACCCATCAACTTTTGAATAAGAACGTCAGCATTAAGAACTGTGTAAACCTACATGCAAAAATTGCAATAGAATTTTTTTAATAGAACCAAATTGGCAAGTTTTTGGAAAGGATATTTCAACATTAAAAAGAAAAGTCTATTAAAATAAGCACTTCAAGTAACTTAAATACCTTTAGCAAACATGTCCAGCAAGAAACTTCCTGTAAAAGAAATTGTTCTTAGAACAAAAAGCTAACAAATGGCTATTTAGCCACTAATTTTTCAACACAGTGGTGGGTCTGTGTGAAACAATTTGTAATCTAAATAAAGCGAGTTCATTACAACGTTAAAAAACATACATTAAGCAGGACTGATTAACTATTGCATTTCTGTATTTACAAAAGTGCTTAGCATAACAAAATTACCTAAAAAAATATAAACTTTACCAATATCATTTGGTTCTATGTGTATTCCTAGACCTGCATTTGGAAAAAAATAGTATTTACATTGCTAGATTTAGACAAGTTTCCTATCATTTTTAAAGAAATTTAACAAAACTCCCCCCACAAATGGACCCCTTTGTAAGTCAATTCATCTGGCTTGGCTCATTAGAAATAGAGCAGAAGCAAATTCTTGAGAACTGAGCAGTACAAATAATTCTAGCCATTGTCTGTGGCATTAGACCCCAAAACAGGCTGCCGACAAATTGGGCAAGTGGAATTTTCAGAAAGCCAGCGATCAATACAGTGAATATGAAACTCATGCATACAAGGTAACTGCCTTAGTTTATTCCCTGCTGCATATTCATTAATGCAAACACTACACGTTTTACTTCTTTCATTTTCAGCGTGAATATCCCCATAGTTCCGCGTAGAAAGATTGTCAATCTGCTCTTTGGTTAAACCTCTTAAACGATCATCATCGTCATCTTCATTCAGCAAGAAGAAGTGGGCAAGTCGAAGTATGGGCAGTGTTCCATTTTCCACTAAGTTGTTCACATCTTGAGACTGCCTGTTATCTTGGTTCTCGTTACGGCGCCCATAGCGTTGACCATCATCCCTCTGTCCATTTCTTTCCCTGCTGCCTTCTGCTGCATGTCTGTTTCTCGGTGAAACCCCACTTGGATCACTGCTGTTTGCTGAACTTGAGTTATTCTGTGCATCTGATAAGGGATGACCACCTCTCTGCACTTCTGAGTTGGATTCAGTTTCCATTAAAGAGCTCAGTTCTCCAAAGCCCGTCATAATTTGTCTCAGGATTGAGCGAAGAGCCACTGATGAAGGTTCACCAAGCCCAGCTTCTGAAATACGACGGAGAGGTACCCGTATAGTGCTAACATAGGTTCGAATACCTGCCCGTTCTGATCGAGATATTGTATGCCGAAATCCCCCACTGTCACTTTCAAAGGTAACCGTGTTTTCTGACATTCCTACTCTAGAACGAGTTCTACTGGCAATACTGTCACGGTCTCTGTTTTCTCCAGGACGAATTCTTCTCACCTGGAGATCTAGTGTAATTGTTGGATGCCTTCTGACAGCAGCTACCGGCCTACTGGATTCCTCCTCCTCCAAAGTTATTCCCAAGGACGGAACTACACTGGGAAGTTGAGAAGCCTGAGTGTTGCCTCTTGCTTGCTCTTCAGCAGGCTGTGGAGAAGCCTGAGCTATCTGTCTTCTAGTTCTGTTGACTTGCTGTGCATTTCTATCCTGCCTCTGACCACGTTCCTCAGAGTGAGCAGCATCACCTTGCCTTTGCAGCGGAGAGCGGCTTCGACTACTTAAGGTAGACCTCAGCCGCAGAATTTCTAGTCTTTGGTTTGTATTCATCTGAACATTTGTTCTCGCTCTACCCCTTCTGACTCTTGTAGAAGTAACTCTTCCCAGCATTTCTCTCCGTTCACCAGCAGCTGCAGAATTATTACGTGTAGTATTATTTGTTTGGGAAAGGCCTGTCAACTCCCTTGTTCTACTCCTAAGCCTCCCTGAGACTGCATGAGAGGCTACTTCAGACCTTAGTGCCATGGCACGTCCTAAAAACCTGGTCCTTGCAGCTTCAGTGCTTGCCTCCCTTGCAGCCATGCTCCTTGTTCGTGGGGTTACTGAACTGGCAACTAGTTGACGTCTTCTTTCCAAATACAGTCTGGTAGCATCTATATCGACATACTCCTCGCCAGGAGTTTCAAAACTGTTATGATCATGATTTATATTGATTTCAAGACTAAAACGAAACTCCCCACTGTTCGGATTTGTTCGACTCACGGCTCTCCAGGTTTGGTTCCCACTCTGTCCACTGCGAGTGGCATTTCCCGTGCGACGAAATGTGTTAAGCCATTCGAACAAAGAGTCGCCATTTGAGTTTTCTCCAAGAACATCAGAATCTGAGAAACAAAGAATTGCAAAAATTCATATGACTGCATGCTCAGCATACTACGATGCACTCTAAATCCTCTATGCTTGCTGGGCTCTGACTTCAGAAACGACACAGTAGCAGGACATTGCTGTTCCTTCCTTAACCTATCAATCTGGGTGTATCCTAGTCAGCTGATTTTGATTCAGCAAGAAAAAGCATAACAGATTTAGTCTCCTTTTGGAAAGCATTTTTAAAAGTT
The DNA here is from genome assembly GCF_003945595.2 of Pipra filicauda. Lineage (NCBI taxonomy): Eukaryota > Metazoa > Chordata > Aves > Passeriformes > Pipridae > Pipra > Pipra filicauda. Next base: position 3,390,324 of record NW_024104654.1, on the reverse strand, counting down.
GTTGTCCCTAAGCAGTGGAACAAATGATCAGAGAATAATAAAGGTTGGAAGGGACCTCTGGAAAACACCTAGTCCAAGCCCCCTGCCAAGGTAGGGTCACTTAATATGGCAAATATGAGCACTGAAGAAATGAGGCTGCGCACACAGCATGATTCAGTTTTCAAGATTCTCCACAGAACTCTCTCTGCATTCCCCTTTTATTAGGGTTCTTTTGGTAAACAGTACCTGGTGTTGTCATTCAATTAACTAGAATTCCCATGACTTTTTGCAAACTCAGTATTTTCATTCACACACTCCTTCTCAGCTCCAAGGCCGAACACTCCCTTTTGATTCCAGTTAAATGAATGCAGGTGCTGCTGGCTTAACTTGTTCCCACAACTTACAGCAGGTGACACAGGAACGCATCCAGGTGGATGCATGGTTTCAACAGATTTTCTCCTTTCGTGCAAATATACTCTTTCCCTACTACAGTATCCACCAGCTCCATTTTCAAATCTCCTCCAACTACAAGCCCAATTGGTTAGTGCTAACTATGTGTATAAAGCAGGCCAATGGTCATGATAACAGTGAAGGTTTTCCCTTGAAGGGATCAAATTACATTCCCCCTACTCCATCATCTCCCTATGTCCATGAAACCTGCAAGAACTTTGGTATCTTCATTTCTGAGCTGCCAATTCCTCTCCTAAATCTGATTAGAACTGGACAAATGATTAAGCCAATATTACTGGGGAATTGAAGACAGAATGCACATAATATGAACAAGCCTCACTTGACTGAAAGAAATGGAAATAAAACAAGAATTGCAAAACAGTAGAGAGATTAACTGTTTTTCAATTAACTAATTTTCCAACTGCTCTAATACAGAGTAAAAACCTCTAAGAATTGAAGAATTAAATTTTTTGTGCTATTACATTTACTAAAAAAGGAAAATAGGAGCAAATAATTTGTGGCCAACATAAATCAGTTTTCATCAAGTACTTCAAGTTTGTTTTCATATCATTAGGAAATCTCAAGATCTTACTTTTTAACAATTCAGAGAGGTGCAATGGAATAAAACAAGACTTGAGATAAGTCTCTCTTAAATATCTGTACAGAACAGCATTTATGCATCATGTACCACGTGTATCTATATATATATGAATGAAGAATGTTTACCTCCAACAGTTCTACCTTCACCTTCTCTGTTATCCAGATCAGACTGTGATGCCAGACGCTCCTTAGCCCCCTCCAAGCGTTGCTGCAACTCTTCTGCTGTTATTTCCCCTGAAATAATTTACATTTTGATAAAGCTGTCAGATAAGATACTATAACTGCCTCAACATAGCCATGCAGAAGTAACATTTTCTACCTTGAATGAAAATCTTCAGAAGGCAGATAAAACTGATGTAACCAGAAAGAAAAGAGCACTAGTGTGAAATTATAATGCAGGTACACAGATAACAGAGGAAGTAGGTCCTGGGGTGGAAGATGAATATGTCAAGAATATGCTGGCTTTCAATAACAACTTAAAGGCCCCCAAAATTGCCACATATCAACAGATATACTTTAATGTACCAAATGTTAATTATTTGGGTTTGGATATTACCTGTACACAAAGATGCTACATTTGAAAGTGTAATACTTTTGTTCCATATGGAGGTTTTTTCCTTTACACAGAGCCACAGAAGTCAAGCTACTTGAGTCATGCTACCACATGTGGTGCCTGACAGCAAGAGTGTTACTTCACGTTACATCTTTTCTACTGAGGGTATCCACATCTTACCAGGAGTGCCAAGCAGGTTGCTGTCTCTCATTAACCTGTAATCTTCTTCGTTGAGCTCATTAATGAACTGGTAATAAGCCTCCTCCCTACCAAGGCGCTCCAGCTGTCGTTGTCTCTCATCTTCGCCACGACTACGCTCTCGTGAAGATGCCTGCTCATTGCCATTTCCTGCGCGGTGTCGAGAGCGATCCATAATAATAATGCTGAGCTGTCCTGAACAAAACCAGAAGGTTAGACTGCGCAGCAATTACAGTAAGAATTTACCTAATTTACAGTAAAGAGTTTCCTCTTTTCATTTTCAATGAAATTAGTTTATTAATAGCTAAAGATGATTAAAGTGAACCAAGCTCCATGTTATTTGTCAAGTCAAACAGAGAAGTTTATTATGCAAATGCTTTACTTGTAGTTTGCTCAAAAATAGTTTCAACCCCCTTTCCTCACTAAAAGGACCTATTGGTTGGTATGGCAACTTTAAAATAAAAAATCATGACAGATTTATTTTTTTTTTTAGCTAGGCAAGGATATTATGGAAAGTTAAAGAAATAACATAAGATCTACGTCCCTTCTTCCAAGTAAAATACAATAACAGTGTGCAGTATTTTACAAGATGAAGTATAACTGAAAACATGGTTCTCTAATTACTGGACTGCAATTACCCAGTGTAGACTTCTGACAACCACAAGTAAGGTAAGACTACATATTTCCATAGGGATTTCAGTGGGGTATTTCTATCGGTAATACCCTTCACATAGCACAAAGCCTATGGATTTATTTGTGGTGGAATGACTCTTTTGACATCTTTACATCATTTGTATATTTTCTTTGCACACTCTAATCCAAGGATTAGCTACCAAAGGAATACCCATCTCCAGAAAACAGGTGTAAAAGGAAAAGGGTTGTACTTCACGCATAGTTCTTCATCACTTTTCAAACACTGAACCAATGGGTCCACACTGTTAGAAGGCATAAAGAACCTTCAATTTCTGTGCCATTACCACCTCTCTCCGATGTGGCCCAGAGTTGAGTCCTATCAGCATCTCAGACCGCTCCCCAGCTTTTCTATTTTCTGAAGAAAACTTGCTCTTCGACACTCAATTTAAAAGAAGAAAAACATCCTTTCAATGCAGTTCCTTGTTTAACAAAAGGCATCTGTAACACCTGCTGAGGCAGACACCTGACAAAAGAGATCGCTTTTCTACACAGATCATCAGGCCAAAAAATCCCAACCACAGGGCACCACTCTGCTTGCATGCAGTTAAATGCCTTTCGTTTGTTGGGTTTTTTTTGTCAATTCACACACATATAAGAGTCACTTCAAGTTTAAATTATGGGGCAAACACAGAACAGCATTCTCAGCACACTCCTGATCAGTAATTAGCCTTCACAGGACAGGTGATGAGACAACAAACAGACCAAACGAACTGACTATTAGAAACACATTCAATTAAAAGCAAATCTTTATCAATGCTGCAAACAGATACAAAAAAAAAAAGTAAATCAGAAAGTGTATTTGCCAACAGCAGAAGCTGGCATACATTTAATATACGTTTCTTACATTCTTTGTGAGATCCATTCTGATGTATCCTTGGTCTCATTATTTTCCAGCCCATCTTACTTCCCCCTGCCAGCCCCTGGTAACTGCACTTCTATACACCTCTTCCCAATCAGTCTTTCTACTTATCTTCCTCCTGTGTCTAACATTGCATTTTGATGCATTTAAAACTTCCCTCCTAGTTCTTTAACTCACTCAGATTTATTTATTTTTTTTTAAGTAGAGTATCTCCCCTTCAAGACACTTTCCATTCCCATAATATTTGTGGGGAGGTTAAAATCACTGTTGCCCTCTTGGCTCAGCCTCACAAACTGTAGTTAACTGCTGACTTCCATTTCCCACAAGAGCAACGCTCAAATCAGGTCAATTCTCAAATCACACTTCTAAATACAAATTTCTCAGGTAGTTCTTTCTCTTACTACCCTGGGTTCCTCAAAACAATAGCAGTTCCCACCCAAGCCCCAACACCCCCCCACTAATTAGCACTATCATTACCTTGACGACACCCATGTTTGACAATTATCATAACACCCAATCCATACCGCACTAAATACAGAAGTGCCTCTGTCCTAGGTGACTTACAACTTAACGAAGGTGAAGCAGGAAGGGGTAAGAGGACAGATAAAATTCATTTAGTTTCACTTGAGGTTGCTATTTAGACAAAAGCCTTAAAACAACTAACACGTCCACAATGACCATACCTAGTCAAGCGACTTCCTGGGAACATCAGTGCATTGCTACACGGAAAAAAATTATATATATGTATGTTCTTAGAATGACAAGTACATCATATGTAGTCCCCCTCAAACCAAATTTAAGGTGTTTTTCAAAAGAAACGTTCTTTGCTTTTCAGTTACCGTCCACAGAAAATCTGTAAATCTCTTTGATTTTGTGGGTGGTAGTAAAAAAAATTACTCTTTTGTTGACAACTGTATGGTAGGATGATTAGTCACACTCTTTCAGTGACTCACTTAGAAACAGTTAAGAAGTGTGAAGTGCTTGGTTGTCCCATCTGTTTAACATAACTGCACGGATGACAACTACTATCCTTATTTATCAAAAGCCATCCAAACTAAGTACTTTGGCACTTAAAATGTTTTACTTCTGAAAGTTGAAGGGTATTATCTGCATCAAAAATGAGGTACTTTGTCACTAAAATATTTCAGAGTATTGAAAAGTTGAAGGGTATTAACTAAAAAACAGAAATCGAAATCCACTTATGACTCAGGATTACTCTTCCTTTGCAGAGACAGGACCCACATGCCAACAGTATACGTTTTCTAGAATTTTCAACCTAAGATTTAGTCCTTATAATATACACCTTATGATTTTAGGTTTTGGCCTGTTTCCATGAATTACTACTCCTCCTGTTCAATTAGGTACTCATCTTCTGAAAGACTACCACCTGATTGTAAGGCGACTGACTACGGAGTTTAGCTGAGGAAACCTCCCCTCTGGCTCCAGAGGGCTATTTAAGCATTTCTGTCACACTGCAGCCTCCAGGCAGGATGATCTCACCGACTTCAAAAATTAAAAAAAAAACCAACAACAAACCAACCAAAACACGAAAAGAAAAATAAAAATCAACCAAACCCAGAAAACCCCATGCACAGAGCCTGGGGAAGGAGGGAAGGAAGAAGAGAGAAACGAAGAGTCAGAGAGTAATGAAGGAACAGCCCGCGGGACACCCAGCGCGACCCAAGCCCGGTGCCTGGGACCGCCCGCCCGCCCCTCCCCCCACGCCGGCAGCAGGGCCTGCAGAGGCCAGCGCCGCGCCGGGCCCACGGTGTGCGGCCTCCCGGGCAGGACAGGGCAGGTGCCCGGTCGGCCCGGGGCTCTTGGGGTCTCTCCGGGCTCCGGCCCGGCCCGGCCGCCCGTCCGTCGCCGTGGGGAAGGGGCGGGGAGGGCAGTGACTGACAGGGCTCCTGCCCAATCACCGGGCCGGCCCGCGGCCGTCGGCCAATGGTGGCAGGGCTTGGCAGCGCGTGCCCTCCCGCCTCTCTGCCCCCGGGGCTCCCGGCTGGGCCCGGCATGGACCGACTCCGACCCGGCCGCACCGCCGCCCTCCGGCAATGCCCGCGGTCTCAGCTGCCCCGGCCGCGCCACCCGCTGCGGTAAACCGGCCCATGCCTGCCGCCCGCCCCGGCTGGGGGGAGCCTGCCGAGAGCGCAGCCGGGGAGACCCGAAAGCCTGTCCCTGCCTGCTGCCGGTGACGGCGCCGACCAGCCTGGCTCAACCCCGCTACGGGCTCCGCTCCCCTCGTCTCCCAGCAGCGGCAGGAGCCGCCTCCACCAGGACGATACCGACCCCTTGAGTGGACGAGCGGAGCGCGCTCCAGCCCCGATTGCGGTCCGGGCACCGGCTCCAGCTCCAATTGCGGTCCGGGCGACTACCGGCGCCGCCGGCGCAGGTTCCGAGGGCGGGAGAGGACGGCCCCTGCCGCGAGCCCCGCCCGCCGGCGCACGCGCGCTTGGCACTTGACAATAACTCCCCTGAGGAGTAGGATTGTGTATAATCACTGCTCCCAGGCCTAGTGCTGTTGTAAAGGGGACGCCTCTCCGTTTTCCATGACTCTGCCTCTCCTTCCTTCCTTTCTGTTTACCTTCCTTTCTGCAGGAATCTTCCGCCTTCTCCATTTTCGCTAAAATTTTCAAAAAAATTAATTGCTTGGTCCCGTCACAGAGGCTGTTTCGTCTCAAGCCGCGATTTTAGCAATTTCGATTTGCAGAGCCTTAGACAGAAGTTTTTCCACACGGGATGCCGAATCTTTCACAAATTTTGCATATGCTAATTGTGGATACATTGACATCCACAAACTTGCTCCTCCGAGTTGCGTCTGCAGATTGTCACAATGCGTGGCGGAAGCTGCCAGGCTACGACTGGAGCGTGTTTCACGTCTTGCACAAACTCTCTGAATCAGCAAAATGAGAGGATTTTGCGAGAAGGGTGCTTCAACTACGCAAAAGAACCTCATCCCTAGAATATCCAAACTGCTCAAACCACTGTTTAAACTTCCTCGTAGAAATAAGCAGAGTTGGCATATTTTCTGTGCAACTGGTCCGGATACAGAGGAAAACTCTCAGTAATGAATGAGCTGCTAGGAAGGGCCCAGAGCCACCCTCCAGGAAGATAATTTCACTACACACCCAGAATTTTATTCTGGCTGAGAAAAAGAGTTTACACAAGTGTTACATTTAGGTTTGGTGTTAGTTTACATTCCTGTTGTGCTATGAGGTGGTTTCCATGAGACAAATTGACGGCTGGGACACAGTCTTAACACTGAGGCCAGACCAGAGAGTACTCCTTCCTGCTCACTGCATGCAGGAAATGATACCCTCTTTGTTTTTCATGTTCCTTGCCAAAGTATGAATAATTAGTATTCTATTATGATTTTCTTTGCCTGGATCAATTAAAATATGTCCTTCTCGAAGATCAATTTTACTTTCCTAGTGAAAGTCTGTGTACAAAGTAGTGCCTGGATCCCTTGAAAATTCAGTTTCTTCCCACAGTTGTTTTTGATCCTGGTTTTGAAATCCTTTCATCCTACAGTCTGCTTTTGGTAAGCATTGTTCCACTGTCAAACTCAATATCTTCTCTGGTATCGAGCCCACATATGGACTGCTCACCAAAAAGAAATTTATTATTTAGATGAGTGAATGAACCCATATTTCTATACAGAAACCTTACACTGAATTAGTCTATTTTCCACTGACCTGTCCTCCAATGCAGAATTTGGTGTTCGTATCCTGTTCATAGTGATGTTTCACAACAGCACACTATAACTAAGTAAAGTATTTGTTCATTTTATGCTGTGTTGTTAATAAAACAAACCAAGAGTGGCTCTTTCTTGGAATGTGATTGTACTGTGGTAATGCTTTCCACAGGAAAATTCTCTTTGCAACTATAATAAAAATAGCCTATGGAGGGCAGCAAACTTCAGGCAATTACTAAGTTTCGTATAAAAGAGAATCTGAGAACCTGGATTTAATTTGACTGTTCAGTCTTTTAAGTTCTTTAGAAAGTAACTTTATTATATTTTATTATTTTATATTATCAAGGCAAGGCTTCATAATCAGTCTTTTTATACTGGATCTTTGTATGTCTAGGTGACACCAAATTGGTGATATGAAGTTGATGGGACATCACGAACCTCATGAAGTTTAATGAGGACAAATGCGAAGTCCTCTATCTAGGAGTGACCAGCCCTCTGGGACAATACTGACTGGGGGCTTTGCTGACTGTCTCTACTGGACAGGCTGAGTGATCCTGGTGGCAGTAGTTAAACAGGAACCAAAAGCCATTAATCTGGAGAAGACTGGGAGGGGATCTTATCAATGTATATAATAATCAAGAGGATGAAGCCAGGCTCTTCTTGGTGGTGCAGAGCAATAGGACAAGGGGCAACGGGCAGAAACTGTAACACAGGAATTCCACCTCAACATGAGGAAGTAATTCTTTACTGTGAGGGTGACTGAGCACTGCAACAGGTTGCCCAGAGAAGTTGTGGAGTCTCCTTCCCTGGAGTTATTCAGAAGTTATCTGGACACAATCCTGAATAACATGGTCTAGAGAACCCTGCAGGAGCAGAGAGGTTGGACCAGATGACCCACTGTGGTCCCTCCAACTTGACCCTTTATGTGATCCTGTGAACACAGAAAACTGATTATCAGGAAGGGATTGGGAAGTTATTATTTCCCTTTACATTATTCCCTGCACGTGGAATACAATGCCCACTTTCGGGGGTCTCCAGTAGAACAATCTTGATATGGAAAATTACTAATAAAGTGGAGTGACTTCTGTCGAGAGCACTAAGATGGTCATCAGCTGGAGCACTTGCCATGTGAGAGAGGCTGTGAGCCCCAGGGCTTCTTCAGCTGGAAGAAGGAGCAGTTTGCCAGTACTGAAAAGGAGCTTGCTGGGAAAACAGAGCCAGAATTTGTACTGATAGAAGGACAAAAAATTTTACCCTGAGGATAGTCAAGTCCAGAGAGGCTGTGGAATCTCCTTGCATAGAGGTTTATGAGACCTGAGTAGACAAAGCCTCAAGCTACCTGAATTTAAGAGTAGCCCTGCTCTGAGCAGGATATTATCCTAGATAACATCCAGAGATTCCTTCTAACCTGAATATTTCTAGGATTATGTGAAATAATATAAAATAATAAAATAATATTTAATTTCAGGGTTTATTTCCTCTCAGGTAGGGCTCTTTTCAATAACAAGAATAACCAGGAGTTCATAGGCTGAATTTTCAAGGTTTGTTGAGATAGAATCACAGAATCATTTAGTTTGGAAAAGACCTTTAAGATCATTGAGTCCAACCATTAACCCAGCACTGCCAGTCGACCACTAAACCATGTCTCTCAGTGCCGCATCTGCACGTTCTTAAATACCTCCAGGGATGGTGACAACTGATTCTCTGTAAGGAACATAACACAACCAGACTGATAGTTACTGTAGGTGGTCCCGAGTCTGGCAAACAGATGTTTCACTGAATGCAAGCACAACTCTCCTATAGAGCACCTGGATACAAAGACCTGATTTATGTTTGTTAATAACTTGCACTCCAGCTAGAATCTAGGATGCTTTATTAGATCGAGTTGATCAACTTTATAGTAAAATATAGTTAAGTGGAAAATTAAAAAAAAAACCACATTGCTTTACATAGAAAACTGTTTATAGAACCAGCACTTTACTTACCTGCTTTAAGTAAACTGTGTTCTTAAGTGCTGCTACTATTCAGCTAACTCACTCATCTGCCCATAAACAACTGCAAGGTTTCTAAAAAATACTCAAATTGTGCAAGTATGACAGTTTGTTTTTCTTTGCATACAGAAAAGAAAAAAAAAAAGCCACCACATTATTCTCTTTCCTTCAGCTTTCCCTGGACTAAACAAAAACGGAAGATGTAGAGCACTTAGCAGGACTGAACCTTTTTCATTCAGGACCAAGCTGGGAACACCTTACCTCAGTCACACTGCTAAAGAATGTCCCTTTGGGTATATGGAAAACTTTTAGCAGGCAGTTAAACTGTTACATAAAGTTCTCTGAAAAGCAAAACTGTGTTCAAATTTGGAAAATTAGTAAGTTGAATGAGTGGATATTCTAATGGCATGGGGATATGACTGAGTGTTATAGGTTATCCACTTATAAAGATGAGAAAGACAAAACATTAAACATGTACTTTTCTGTGTTTTTATTCTATTTTTGAAGACTGCAAAACAGAGTACGCAGCTTGTTGTACATTCTCCGGCTGTAAGCTTTGCTTCACAGACTCTGACTCTAGCACCATCGCCATGGCCATTAGCATGTAAACACACACCCCCCCAAACCAGCTTTGCTTCTTGTACCACTGCTCCTGTTTGGATACGGAACCTCTGTTAGCTGGTGCTGTACCCCAAAAGACAGCATCTACTTATTATCACAATCGAGCTCGTTCCCAGACAATCCAGGCTTTCACCTGAAATACAATTCCCTGAAATACATTGAGAGATGTTAAATGATGTCAACCCTCCTTAACTACTGTCCTCTCAGGACATAGCTTGCTTTGACAACTGTCTCCATCCCTCTGCACATTATCTGTGCAGATAACACGGTAGCAGTGGCTTTCCTACGGAGAACTTGGACATTTTTCAAAGGTGTGGTGATGTCAAATGAAAAAAAGGTCAAAAGTGTGTGTATTCTGGACGTATTAGAAATTACACAAACTTGGAACAGAAGGATATGATAGAGCAAACCATGAATGTTAGAAGAAAAAAGAGAAAGAAGAAAACTCCAAAAAGCCAAATTCAGCATATAATTTTTAATTGATTCCTCAGACAGCATGAAAGAAGGGAATACAAAACACCCACTGAAAGATAAGGAACCCTATCAATTAAAAGGGCCACTGTGGGGACCTGAGATTCAAGAATAGCAGATCATGGCCTGGTCATGTCTTTCTTTTAAAAAGCAGACCCCAAAGTTAAACTTTTTCTTGAAATTATGTTACACTGTGACAGATTTTTAAAATAAACCACAAAAAGTATGCAACTTTCCATGAAACAGAATTAAAAATTGTCCTTGAAATGTCCGTCTTCCTTTCTCATCATTAAAAGGATTAAAGTGTGTTTTCTGTTTTCAAATCCCTCATGACTTAGAGACCATACATTTGATTTGGTAAAATTGAACATTGCTCACAATACAAGTACCTGAAGTGGAAACAGAGTGAAGATGCAGCAGATTTACAGCTACACTCAATCTGGAAGGCATATAACCCAAATGGTATGTAAAAATAATGAAAGAAACATTTTCAGCAAACTTGTAAACATTCTCACAAAAGGATCAAAAATCTGAAATGAAGCTCTCTGTTGTGGCTTTGACTTCTCAGAGTTTGCTTGTCAAAGTCTGAAATTCTTTCTAAGTGTTTTATGCAAACGTGAAAAGCATAGCACAGGTCGTGAGAAAACAAGTATGGATTGTCTGTTCTTTTTTCCTTCATGACTCTTTTCTTTCGAAACAGGCATTGTTTGTCCTCCACATCCTGCAGTATTTTAGCTCAGGACAGACTAATCCCAACCATTAATTACCATGCAGTAATTGGATCTGCGTGAAGGAGTTTGGGTGTTCATTGCCTCCATGAAAGAGTGATTAATAATGCAAAGAAGATCAGAAAGTTACAGAAGTGTGGTTGTTGCTACTTCCCCCCGCTTGTTGACAGGACTGAGGGTTATGAGCACGCAAGAGGTGTTGTAAGTGGTGAGTGTGGCCTTGTGAGCTTGGTCGCTGCCATCCCTGGAAGCCCCCAAAGCCAGGCAGCCCAGAAGGCAGAGATGGGGCTGAAGTGGATGAATTTTATGAGATGGATGGCATCTTTCAGACTGTTTGATCTTTATGGGGTGCTGGGCTGCCCTGACCTGCTTCTGTTTGATTGGTGTAGTGAGGTGCTAGGCAATGTTCTCGCATAATTTAGTTGATTTGCTGGCCAAATAAGATGATAATTTTGCATCCTCTCTGCACTTATTTTTTGTAACACTTGCCTAATTGCTTTGTTTAACATACGTAATATCGCTAACAACTCCATGGCAAAATACTGAAGGGTCCAACTGTGGGCATCTGAAATCAGTCCGACTGAGTCACGCCAGCTCAAGAGGCAGCACTGGCACACTCCTCTCCACAATTTTCAGGACTCAACCTTAATATGTAAATGTAAATGGAGATGATTTCAGACCATTCCAGAAGTCCTCACATTCTATGATGTCTTTAAGCTGGGGATTTGAGTGCTCACATGTACTCAGTGTGCTATGTTCTTGAGATGAAACATGAAGCATATGTGCTGAATTACTAAAAATGCCAAAAGCTGTGCTGTAAGTAGAATGATTGCTGTAGCTTTAGTTTAGTTCCAAGCTCTCTGTTCTACAAAATGACCCACTGTCTCTGCGTGGGGTTGGCAACTATGATGCCCATTTACCAGTCACCTACAAGGGCCTTGCTAACATTACATCCTGGTTGGTCTCCGCAGCCACATGGAGAAGGTTCATCAGCACTGTGACATCTGTCCACGTCTTGAATACTGTGCGCAGTTTTGGGCACCAGAATATAAGAAACATATTAAACCATTAGAGAGCATGCAAAGGAGGACAATGAGGATGGTGAAGGGTCTGGAGGGGAAGCCGCATAAGGAGTGGCTGAGATCACTTGATCTGTTCAGCTCTGAGGAGAATGAGGGGAGGCCTCACTGCAGTCTGCAACATCCTTGTGAGGAGAAGAGGAGGGGCAGGCACTGATCTCTTCTCTGTGGTGACCAGTGACAGGACCCAAGGGAATGGCCTGAAGTTGTGTCGGGGAGGTTTAGGTTGGGTATTAGAAAAAGGTTCTTCCCCCAGAGGGTAGTTGGGCACTGGAACAGGCTCCCCAGGGAAGTGGAAGCCTGACAGAGTTCAAGAAGTGTTTGTACGATACTCTCAGGCACATGGTGTGACCCTTGGGGATGATCCTGTGTGGGATCAGGAGTTGGACATCGATGATCCTTGTGGGTCCCTTCCAACTCGGAATATTCTGTGATTCTGTGTCCTCAGTTGTGGGATTCTCTTAATTTCAATGATGCTAACAGGTTGTTAGAGCAGCACAGACCAACCAGTCTTCCCTCGCCAGCCTGGATGGAGCTGGGGACCGGCATATCCCCCATAACCAACCCTCTCGATGGGAACACGCCCTGCTCGCGGTGCCCCCGATGGCGGGCCTTGTGTCCCGCCCGGGGACTACAACTCCCGGCATGCAGCGCAGCCCGACCGCCCTCCGCCCCGCCCGTACTACATCTCCCGGCGTGCGGCGGCGCGCGGGGCCTGCCGGGCCGGGCCGGGCCGTTGCACGTGGTGCCCTGCCCGCGGCCGGGGAGGCGCCGCGGTTTGCGACGTTGGTTTGCGGCAGCGCGGCGGGCGCGGCCCCGAGAGTCCGCCCGGGCAGCGGCACCGGCGGAGCCGCGGAGCGGGACAGGCGGGGGAGGAGGGAAGGAGCGCCAGGGCTCGGGGCGCGGAGCGAAGGGAGCAGCCCCGCCGCTGAATGTTCCGCGGGGCGACGCGGGGGCCTCCTCCTCCTTCTCCTGCTGCTGCTGCCGCCGCCCGGTGTGCGCGGCGGGGCGGGGCGCGGCTGCCGGGGGTGGCGGCGGCGGGTCACGGCGGGCGCCCAAGATGGACTATGATTTCAAGGTGAAGCTGACCGGGGAGCGCGAGCGGGTGGAGGACCTGTTCGAGTACGAGGGCTGCAAGGTGGGCAGGGGCACCTACGGGCACGTCTACAAAGCCAAGCGCAAGGACGGGTGAGTAAGTGGGAGAGGGGGCGAGGAGCGCGGCTCCCCACACCCCCGGGCCCCGGCCCGTCCGTGCCCTCCCGCCCCGGGCCGCGTCCTGTGTGCTTCCCCCCATGTGCCCCCCGCCCCCCGGGTTATGCCGCCCTTTCCCCGGCCCTGTCCGATCCCTGCCCGGGAACCCCGCGCTATCCCGGCCGGACGGTGCCTGGCTCCCTTGGGTCACTCCGGGCGTCCGCAGCCCCTCAGCGCGGTGACGGGGTCTGCTTGCAGCACGGGTGGATTTGGGGAGAAAGATTTTTGTGGCCGAGGAAAACCGTTCGCTTAATGGGTTTTCATTGTGAGTAAATGAGTGGCGGCTTACACTGTTAAGCCTGACTACCGGCTCCATAGAACGTTTTTTTTTTTGTTTGTTTGTTTTGCTGTTTCTTTTTCTTTAAACAATGCTGGTTTTTATGATTTATTACTTGTAGTCACCATTTTGGGTCTTCTTGCTGGCAGCTTCGGAAGCCAAAGTCTGCTCGTGCTTTTGGAGGCTTTAGAATGCTTTAAATCATCCTTTGTGCATGACCAGTTCTCGGTGCAGACCTGAGTAAATTATTTTTCTTGGCATAAACGTTTTCAAGAAAGACCTGGCAAACTGTCATTTAGGTTTCCGTCGTCCGTGACATGGCATCACTTGCTGAACGGCGGAACAATAGGAAGTAGGGAGTAGGAGAAACAGGAGAAGTACGGGCTGTTCCTGTAGAAGGTTCCTAAATTTTAAATTACGTTCATTCTTTCTGTTACAGTCTCATTGCAGTGGTGCTCCGTATGCTGTCATTGAAATAAGGTGTATTTTAAAACTCTGGGTCTTATTTTTACATTCCATAAATAAAAAAAATACTTTTAAAGTAGGCAGTGGTCAGTCATGGCCAAAATATGATCCAATCGTGTTTACATAAGCTTTAGTTCTAGAAAGAAATGCTTTAGCCATTACCTATAGAATGATTGTAATGTGACTGATTGCACCTTATCTTGTCTGTGTCTTAAAGAGGTTGATATTAATTGCAGCACAGTTACTTCAGCATGAATTTTGTTTAGTGGTATGAGTCAGGTAGCTACTTTTTTATACACCTCTTATATATACACCTTATATATACACCTTTTATACACCTCCTTTAAACTGTTCATAGGAGAAGTTCTCAACTTGCCCAAATTCTTTTGCTTCTGGGAGGCTAAGAGGAAAAATTCAGTTGTGACTGTGATAAGCTATTACCTCAAGTCTCCTCACATGCAGGTACTAATTTTGCTGGTACAGCTAGCCCTGGTTTCTGTGCTGATAAGGAGATCCGTAATATGAAAAATAGACTGAGGTACTGAAAGATACGGCCACATTTCTAATGTTCGTGTCAGGCTCTTTCCGGCTGTTCGGCGTGGTGGACTGCCACTATGTGTAGGAAATACTGCTGAAGCACATAATCAGACATAATTCTGGTGAAACTATCAGTATGCTTCATGTTGTTTGGGAGAAGGTGTTTAGAGTTGCTGGTGGTAGTGCCATTTTGAGAAATTTCAGAAAAAAAAAAGGAATTGTTTGCTTTAAAAATGGGTAGTTACTCAAAGGTGGCTTTATCGTAGGATGTCTATGATTTTAAATCTTCTCTTGTTGGTGAGTGGGGAAATCAAGGCATGGTATTTGAATAAAGTTACAAAAAAAAAAAAAGGTGAGCAACATGTATTGTCTCCATTTTATTTTGCCTTATTGTTCATTTAGTGCCTCATTTACAATCCCTTTCCCTGATACTTCTCATTTGCCTTTCTGATTCTGAAAACTTTTTCTTTTAAGTATGCTGTGTAATTGCCCTTGGACAGTCACTAAAATTTGTAAAACAGAAACATCCATAGATGCATTTGCAGCTTGTGATATACTTGTACATATGTGATCTCAAATTATAAGGGTGGAATTAGGATTGAAGTTGAAGGTTTCATTTACATACCTTTAACTAAAGGGAATCAATTAAATTGGTGAAGCAAATGTGAAATAACAGTTTTCCTGAAGCTATGGTAATATATAGATGGATGTTATGTCTTTCAGCAGAGAGTATCTGAAACAGATTTCAATGTTTGCATGTTGTTACATGCAAATATTGAAAAAATATTTTCTCGTTGTAGTATTCCTCGAATGTTAAGTAGTGATCAATCAATAACCCATTTTTAATTGTTTCTAATATCTATACAGCTCAAACCTTCTTTTTTATATTTCCCTTGAGCTTACAAGTGTGCTTTCAACTTTGTTACATGGTTCTAATTCTTTCTTTAAATAGCACAAATATTTCAAGTCTTTTGATACACAGTGTAATTTTTAGAGTACTTTGAAGAGCAGGCTGCAGGACTGCAAATATTTTGTTAACAATATTGATACAGCTTTTCCTTAAATGACATCTTTTACTATGGATGTCTAATGAATAGAAGGAACACAGAAAAGAAGTAAATTTTAGGAATTCAGTTTGTGCAGATGTGTATTCTAAAGCCCTTCGTGATAAAAATACAATTCAAGAGTACTAGGAGCAGTGTCTGTAGTACGACTGCAGTCTTCACCTCCTTTTTTTTATTTTATTGCTTTTACAGCTGCCTCTGAGGTGCAGTATGGCAATTGAAAACTAGATAGCAACTGTGTGTCCTAATTGTAGGAAGTTAATTGTATGCCATTGGATCGACACAGAAACGTTTTGGAGGATGGTCCTATAGGAATCTTGATGGAGTGAGAATCCTTCTAATGAGTGCAAAGTACGTACTCTAATGACCCAGTGACAGTGTAACCTGGATTTCATGCCTTGCTCCAGCAGAAAAGCCTTGAAGTGCCCTTTGGCATAAGGTGAGGGTTGGGGTCTCACCTGGTCTTTCTTGAGAATCACCAGGTAGAGCTCCATGGGGGTTCCTCACATATTAGCTGCCAAACTTGACTCAGCTGAACGCTGAATCAGCCGAGTGTCAGGCATCACAACTGAGCTCTACTTAGTGCATTGCCTGCAGGAAAATTGTATTCTCAAGTTTTTATTTTAATCCTTCTTATTTTAAGTCTGTGGTCTCTGTGGTTGCATCTTCCTGGCTTTTTATGAGTGGTGCTGTCTTTTTCATCAGCGCAGTACCTGCAGTGGGCTCTAAAACCTGCTTAGAACAAACTCTGTGAATTCATGGGCTTTAATTTTATAGCAGAAAGGTATACAAGAAGGCAATCGACTCTAAAGGCAGACACTGAGATTGCAGGCATGGTGTGTTGAACATCAGTCTTCAGATAAAGTAACTGTTGCTTGTCTCTCGTGGTGGTAGGATAGTTTACCTTTTTTTTTTTTTTGTCCAGAAAATGTCAGTTATTTCCTGCATAAAGGCTGCTTAGCATGCCATTTGGGTGCTCCCTCAGGACCATTGCTGAACCCGGATATTAAACCTACCTATTTGAGTCATGCTGGACTTGGAAAACATACCAGCAATTTTTGATTAGTGGACTAACATACACATTTTTATTTATCTATTTATTTTTTTTTATTGACTAGATAAAGGACCTTTAAAGCTCACTAGAAGCCAAATGCCAGGTATGGGCAGACTGAGGTGGCAGGACACTTGGGGCTGCTTGTGCAAGCCTGGTGGCCCAGCTTGGGCAGCACACCAGGTACATGCTCTCCTGGAACTGGAACCGTGTGCTGAGTGTGTGATAACGTCACAGTGGTGCTCAGTTTTAATGGGATTGATCTTGCACTGCTTTCTTCTCTCTCCTCTCCCTTCAGTTTTTATGATACAGTGACAGAAATCTGAGAGAGAGACCTATTCTGTGGAGCAAGGCTGTCTGTTTCAGTGGCCCTTTGGAGTGTTTCCAAATACTCATTTTTCCTGTTTATCGGATGTGGTTTGGATGAGAATAAGAAACTCTTGAATGTCACTGTTAGGCTGCATCTCACTTTTTAATTATGACAGCAAAAAAATTATATAATTGAAAGTATTGAACTGTAACATCCTCTAGTGCTCTATTGAAGGCTTTTCGTAGTCTGGGAAAGACGCTTAAGTTGTGAGACTGGTGGGGAACCAACAGTAAGCAAACTAGTGCTCTCCCAGTCACTCTCAAACTCTCAAGAACTGAGAAGTGATCTTGGTCCCAAACACCAGTGGAATTGGAGATTTTTTTTTTATATTTCAGCTATTACAGTTCTGTGTTGAAAGCATTGCTATAGGTGAGGGGAACAGATTCTTTCATTTGAACATACTGACGCATTGTAATTGACATTATGAAAATATGTTTATGTGCTGGACTGGCACGCTTGGAACAATCAAATCTAATCTACCTTTTTTTTTTAACTTTGAGGGTCTGTATGAGTTGTAAAAAAGCCAGAATGGTGGAAAAGTAGATGTCCAATAAATTACTGGGTTACTTATTTTCTAATATAACATGTCGTAGTTTCTACTTACCAGTTAAAAGGATATTGCAAGAATGATGATTATCTCTTAAAAACTTTTGTATAAAGAGAAACTTTGAGGAAAAAGAGATGGGGAGTATTTATCTTTGAAAAAATAGAAGGCAGAATGTGTTTAAGTTAGAGAAAATAACGAATGGATTGGCTAATGTACAAGAAATTTGTGCTGTTCTTGTTTCACAGCATTTGAAGAGTGGGGACGTGGAATTTTTTTGAAAATAATAAGGAAATATTTTAATGCAGTGTAGATAAACTGTGTGACCTGTTGTCAAAGGAAAAAGATAAGAGCTTAGTGTCTGTTCTGAAATGTTATCAGAACCAGTCACTTCTGCCTAACTGTTGTAACACACTGAATGTTCTTCTGCTGTAGAAGTTAAGCTCTTCAGTTAGAGATCAAGCCAAGCTCTGCAATGCATGCAGAAAAGCCCACTTTGGTTTATTTAAGTAATTCTGAGTTTTTGATGTCTTTTTGTTTTGTGTTGTTTAAACACTTCAAAACACTTCATAAGGTTGTTAGTAGATTAGTTGCAGTTTGTCTTGTGTTTGTGGGTATGTATTGATGGAGTTACATCAAATAATATTGTTTTGTCAAGGTTTATATCAAACTGATTTTTAATGAGAGTTTCATTGAGTTTGGGAGTGCTGCAGGTAGTTGTAATGAGTCAAAATTTTTCTTGGCAAGAAGGGAATCAGCAGGACTGGACTTGGAACTTCTTGATTAGTTCTGTATCGAGCTTTTACAGGAGTTGTATTATGAAGTTCATGCTGTTAGTTTTTTCTATCAACTTCCAAAAACTCTTGTCTTCTCTTAATTTAGTAGACATGAGATGGTAACTTTTATGCTTTTATGGTTGTGGTTGTTTTGTTTTGGTTTTTTGTTTGTTTGTTTTTGTTGGCTGAATATTTGTGTGTTGATTTTAACTGTTTTGACCTGAAGCAGTTGGTGGAGATTACAGACAGGTGGTGAGAGCCACAGAGCCAGCATGCAAGTCTTTGGCTTCTGACTCCTGTCAACAATAGTGTGGAATTTCTAAATGCCACAGACTTTATTTATGTATGTAATATGTGCTATTATCTTCTTAGAATATATGCCCTGAGTCTCTTTTGGATCCTTCACCATAGTAGTTAGAAAGTTCCCAATTAAACTATATCTACATAATGAGGTAGGCATGCTGTATTGCACCAAGTCTTGTGCTCTTAAATACTTATGGTAAACCACTCTTTTAGCTGTCTTCCATCTGCTTCCTTCCCTTCTCACCTGGTTGGTTGGCTCCAGGCTTTATAGGTTTTTAAGGTCATGTGGATGAGTGAGTCCTTCGGTGGCCCTTGGACTTTATTTGGTGTGATCTTATCTTGTCACAGATGTGTTGATTTATTTGCATACCCTGCAGCAAAGATGAGTTAGTGTTTCATTTATACCTGAAGCCTATGACAAGTGCCAATGGGAGGGCATGAGAGCAGTGTTGCAAAACAACAAAGAAAAACACCAAAGATCTCTACGTAGTTTTATTCTGGATTTATAAATTACAATAATATATGTAAATAATGGGGGCATGTACTGCTGTACTTGATTTCTCATGAGGGAACAGGGCTGATTTGAGAGTGCTGATTATACAGAAGGTGCATGTCATGAGAGAGCACTGCTTTCAGCCAAGTGTCAGTGAGGTAATATATTCACTCTAGATCTTGAGTATTCTTTGATTTTTCTGTTTTGAAAGTCTTTCTGAAGTTTATTGTTCAACCACAAAACAACAATGTCCTTTATTATCATTGGAATCTGAAGAGCTGTAATTTGCTGACTACTGTAGCAGAAACTGAAACATTTCTTTATTCTTAAGGCTAGACTTTTAGTCTTGCTGGAATGTGAAAACTACAGTGGAAACATGACGAAAGTAGAGTGACTTGGGTTTGTGTATGGCAAGGTTGTATGCAACAACAGCCGACATAGTGATATGCACTTCTCAAGACTTTCAAGTTACAACCCAGGTGTGTCCATTTTGGCATTGAAAGGTGGTTGTTTTGCCACTGTATCAAAGTGGTTGTAAAAATCTGACTCTTTATTCAACTTTACTGCTTAAAAGCCATTCCTTGGTGTGCCTGAAATACCAATAGAAGCAGATAATTTTGAATGGCCAGTTAATACTGAGGTGCTTCCATTTTGACAGAATAATTTGCATTAGCCAAGTAGCACGACAGTGAAAAGCAGGACATTAATTGCAAAGATCTGTGTAGCAGGACCTTCTAAGCAAAGTACTGGGAGTTTTGTTTTTTTTCTTCACCTTGTTCACCTATCAGCTTTCTTTGGAACAGAATTCTTTCTTTCTGCTATGGATCCTTATTATTGTCATTAAGGACTGAGATGCTGTAGTTAGATGAGGACATGAGGCAGTGCACAGGCTGCTGGTGTGGATTGTCTTCCCATCTCTGCTGTGGTTAATACTGTTAGGTGCAGCTGCAGTTCCAGAAGGGTGTAGTTGCCTTTCACTTTCTTTTGTTTGGATTTAAACATAAAACTAGTAAGAAGTGGAAAGCAGGATGGTGAGTGCTAGTCCTGACAACTGGCAGCTAGCAGAAATGCTGGGCTACAGCCTTAAAAGGAGACAGCTCGTGCACCTTATAGAATCTCCTTTGTTTTGTGTTGACTAAGAGTAAAGAGTACTGTCTTTAGTCTTTACTATTTGCCTGGTGTGCTGGTTTTTTGTCTTAGAATAAAATGTTTTGCCATGTCTGTATTTTTGCCATACAGTCTTTCAAGCTTGCCTCTTGTTCTTAATTGCAGAGGATAATCCTTTCATTTTGAAGTGTGATGTTAATCTGAATTTTTCTACAAGAGTCTGTAGTAGGGGCGATAGGTGAACTTCTCTGGCTTCCTTCCATGACTGCCTTGGAAGCATGGAAGCAGAAGTGTGGTAGTTACTTGTTGCAGTGCTACTGATGCAGAGTAGTGCTGGTTGGGGGTGGGTGAAGAGAGGGTCATAAATAATTGTATGATCTTGTAGTGTCTTCTGCTTGGGGAATATTAAAAAATGATTAAAATTTTTTAAGCGATAATGGCATTGGTCGCAGACAGACAATTGAAGTTTCCCAGAGAATAATTTTACCCTCTAGACTTCTACATATGTAAGAAAACTCCCTATTTATCTTAGAGGCATTTAGGTTGGAAAATATCTTTATGATCATAAAGTCCAACTGTTTACCCAGGACTGTGGAGCCTAATGCCATCCTAGTTTTTGCACACATTTAGCTAGTATGTAACTGAATATGAAAAGAATAAATTGGAAATGGCTGGTAAACATGAATGACTGCGGAATGTTTGCCCTTCTGAAATGATGTGTATATACATAGCATCCAACTGAAAGCCATTTGTAGGGGAGAGTTGATGCTTGTGTTTGTTTTGATTTCATTGTCTCTCCTTTTCTACATGCTAAAAATGGGCTCTTACACGTGTACTGGGTTTTTTTTTTGGTAAGCAAGAGGGTTTTTTGGTAGACTGCTGCAGTACACTAGAAGCTATTGTGTTACTTTCTTCACCTCATCTTGGAGAATAGTTTCTTTGGGGTTTTCTTATCTGGTTTATGTCCCCAAACTTGAAAAATTGATGAGGAACTTTGGGAGAGACTGTTCCATTTCCTTGCCTATAACCATGAAGGTTGCATGCAGTCATGAACGATGCCCAAGAGAGTGGACTTGGGGTAACATTATGCAGTAGAAGTGATGGAGGTGAAAGGGAAACATGGCTATCCATAGATACCAGAATGCCTAGTGGAGTCCTGGAAACCATGTACTGCACTGTCTGGTTCTGGGACAACAGTGCAGAACATGTGCATTTGTTGGGTGCACTGAAAAAATACATTGTGAAGGAAGAGGAGATGAACCTGGAACTCAACTGCCCTTCACGGGAAGGTGAGAGAAGCAGTGGAGGTGGCTGTGAGGCTCTGCAGCATTCAGCAGCTCAGAGCTTGGGCATCGTATCTTCATGGGAAAGCTCCTGTTTGTACAGCTGTACCAGGTCCAGACTATGACAGTGCATTTCTCTTTGTGTTAACAAACAGGCTGGAGACAGGAAGAAAAGTGATAGAGTTAAAACTTTCCTGGAGCTGAAATCAGTGGTTGGTGTAGAGTAGGACTGGGTGTCTGTCTTAGAGAATGAGTAGGGTGGGAGAGGTGAGTCAGTCCTGGGAGTCTCCTGGACCAGGATGGCAGATCTTGCAGCTCTTGTTTTCAGCACTGAGTTTCTAGAATCCAGGTAGAAATTATGGAAAAAATTCTAGACTTGACCTGGAAGGAGCCCCTTATGTCTGAAAGCAGAAATAAAATAGTAGCATTAAAGTAGGATCTAATTTTGTAATTTTGTGCATTTGAAGAAAAGTGTTTACAGAATAAAAGTTGAGGTAGATAAGCAAGGAAGGGGGAAATACACACAGCGCAGGTAATTTGCAATGCAGTAGCAGTTCTTTAGTGAAAAGCAGATTTTGAGAAAGTGTTTCCTCATATCTGATAATGGTTTTTTGGGGGGGGGGGGATTTTTAACCAAAAAACCCCCAACAACCCAAGGGGTGGCATCTCCCTTGCTTTCAGGGATGAGTGTGATGAGGCTCTAACACCTCTCATACTTCTGTAGGACCTTTGCTGGCCTTTGCAGATTCTAAAAAAATAACAGATGTATTTCCTAGCCTTTTTGCTGATTTTAAGCAAAATTGTTTGTGGTCTCTGCATGCGATAATGGTTCTGTGGAAAATACAGCTTTTAAGTATTTCTCCAAAACCATCAGAAGTCTCTTAAGCATAAGGAAAAAAAAAAAAGGAATCTTAATTTTATAGCTCTACATACTAATAACATCTGTATTTCTGAAACCCAAAGAATTCTGTGTCTGTACAGAGTCCCTCCATAAAGGGATCTGAGGTACTAGCTACTTTTAAGATACTGGAAAATTGATGATGGACTTCCAGCCTTGCTGTCTTAAATTTACATAGACCGCGCTGGTTCTGATTGCATCTTTTGGTAGTTTGCACAGTAGTAACGTGAGTGATGACATTTATGAAACCTGATGTATTTGTTCTCCTCCCCAAGGGTGTTTGCTTTATTGTGGAATTATCCACTGTCTAAATGCAAATTCAGATTGAAAGTATGCTTGCAGCTAGGGCTGTTTCCTAGGATGAGGTAAGTGATGTGTTGTACGGAAGTAATAATCTGCATGTCTTCTACCAGTCTGCTGCTGTGAAGAATCTTAGATTTCTTCAGCTCAAATGATTTGAGGTTAAAATGTTTTGCTTTCTGGGTATGTGTTGGGGAAAGAGGAACTTCCAGATCTTAAACATTTGAAATATGACAAAAGGGCCCATGCTAAAGGGATGTATTCAGAATTCTCAATTTGAAACTGAGTAAGAATATGAAGATTGTTTAATCACTATGTAACTAGCTCACTTTTTTAATGCTTGTTTAAAATATTAACAAAGTCAGTAGGTTTGTAATATTATAAAATACTTAAGAGTTCTGTATTGTGACTTTAGGTAGATGATGATAACAGTTCATCCTCATCTGTTGTTTTAAGTCTTGGAAATGTTCTTTAAGGTTCAATACAGCTAAAATGTGGCAAAGTAAAGTAATGAAGCCGAGGCAGGAGCATCAAGATACTTAACTTTGCTGCTAATAAAAGGCTTGCTTTCTTTGTGGTAACCTTCTCCTGTAAAGTGGTCTTGAGTCTGGAGTACAGAAGCCTGTCTTGTGTGAACGAATGGGAATAAAGTTTCAGTTTCAGGCTTCATCCCACCAGTGCTTTAACTCTCATGTGCCTCTCCCCCCAGTGTCCCCCATCTTTTCTTTGGGATCTTGGCACGTAATGCTGTGTGTAATGCTGTGTGTTACTGCTACGTGTGGGCTGATAACCATTCAGGAGGGTTTTGTGTTCTGGCCGAATAGCCTGCTGTTCTCTCTTGTCTCCTCCAAGGCTCAACAAATGGTTTCTGAGACCTTGTCAAGCCCCATAATAGCACATTTGGGATTACAGCATAGCTTTATTCATAGTTACAATTTTTTGTTAGGTATGAGCCTACTTGTGAATGAGTTGCTAACTTCTGTGTATTGTAGGTTTCCCATTTGAGAAATAGCTGTTTGAATTCAGAAGGTCTTTTCCAACCCAATGATTTTACGAATAAAGGTATTGGATTTTGCACAGAAGTATATGAAGTCCTTAGTAGCTTATATAGGAAAGGTAATGGATAGATAATTTAATATTCTGCCTTTTCTTTTTTTTATGGAATTCTACTGATGTTGCCCTGTTGCGTGTTTTTTTGCACATCCTAATAGAAGACTGACTTAAGCACAGGAATATTGGGATGCCAAAGAGTCCTTGTACAATTATACGTATTGTTCAAGCAGAAAGATACTACTATTGAGGCAAAGCATATTGTGCAGTCAGTTCAGAATTTGCAGGAAAAGAACTATAAGTCAGAATTAAAGCTCCAGATATTTCTTTTTAAAGGACAAAATGTTCAAGAGAACATAGTGATTTTTCTCAACTACAGATGATAGCCTAAACATCCAAAATTAAAATTATCCTTGAAAAGATTCACATGTTTTTCGAACAGGGAAGAACACAACTAAAGGTCACTGAAACAATCTGCCTGTTTTTCTGGGAAAGCTCTCTGATGTGTGCTTGTAACACCTTGCATACAAGATGTTGACATTTGAATAAAGGACACTTGAGAGTTGCTCTAAAAAAGAAGACTCAATTTATTACTATCTGTGTGAATAATACATGCAGCTGAGAACCTGGAATACAAAAGGATCTGAGTTGCAGCAATCCCTTGATTCCACTTTGTGTTTCTGGCCATGATGTGTTTTCTGTGAGAGGCATAGCCTTACCCTGTGAGCTGGGAGCCTTAGCTGCAGGTGTACTTCCAATTACAGCTTGCATTCAGATGATGGATAATCCCACAATGAAGCCTTGGAAAGTCAGGTTTCAGCAGCTCTGCTGTTCTCACGGAACTACTGTGCCAAGATATGGAGCTCAACAAAAGCTACTGGGGCAAGCTTTATCTAGGTGAACTTCAAGACAGCAAGGCAGCAAATTTGTCCCTGAGTGTAATTTGAATCTTATCTAACTTTTTGGACTTGAACAGCTTGGCGTTCAAAATCTCTCATTTCCTTTTGGGTGAACTTCAATCCTGTTTAAGCAGGGTTGAACAAAACAACCCTTCACAAGTAAATGTGCTAACAGTGCCATTCACTGTTATGTTGGTTCGATTTTATAAAAGCTCAACTGGAAGCTTATGTGACTCTGCCAGATGAGTGTCAAATACCAAAAGACTCAAAAAAAAGACTAGCTATTGCAACATGGAAAGCTCTGTGTGTAAAATGTAAGGAGGAAATATCATTAAGACTGCATTTACATCTACCTGATTAGTTTGCCTGTGCTGTGTCGGATCAGCAGATCAGCAAGGCTACAAAGCAGAAAATACATCAATGAACAACTCGTTAGCCTCATTTCATTTAGGTGGGTGCTTTCTGTCAGGGAGGGATGCCAAGACAAAACTTTGTGGTAGTGAGTAGTTAGTGAAACAGCTAGTCAAGGCACGCACAGAGGGAGAATCGACTTGGGACTTGGACTTGGCTTACAGCAGGATGAAAGAGCAGATTCAAAAGGGTATTACTGAGGACTGTGGGTGACAAACATGGTTTGTTCTTTGCTGCTGAAGGATCCTGAATCTATACAAGGTTAAAAAATTTGCGTGAAGTACCACTTTGGTTAGAAAATAAGGGAGGTGATGATAGGAGGAGGTGGCCTCTTAAAGCTGAAAAAGAGCCAAGAAGGTGAAATGTTGCAAACAGCCTGGGAATCACTTCTGAAGCTTTGCTGGGCTTTTAGTGAGTGAGAGTGAGTGAGTATGCACTGTAAACACATCAATTAAAAAAATCTGACATGCTGAAATCTTAAAATAAAGGAAGCCCCTGGGAGTGAGGATATGTTCTCTGAAAAATGAATATGAATGATGAATAAAGAAATAGAAGGTAAGTGATTGTAGGCTAAGTGTAAAACTGTAATATGAGAGCCTCCTTGGCAACCCCCTTCTACCCCAGCCCTCAAAAACATGCGGAAGCTCCCTCCACCTTGAGACAGTACTTGAGAATAGCATGAAATTAATATTTTTTTCCCTCCATCTTTTCCGATACATCAGTCCTGCAGTGCTGTCTGTAGAATCAAGGCACCACTGAGCGATAAAAGGAATGTTTATAGAAGATGAAAGGACAGCAAGAGAAAAGCTGTTACTTTGTCCATGCATTGTGAAAGAATTTAAAAGACTGGAGGTGAAGGCATTCACTGGGGGATCTGACTCAAACTACAGGGTTTGGGAAAAGGCCTGTTTGAATAAACTGAAGAGCAGTCAGTTGTCAAGGTGAGATGTGTTTGCACATCTGAAGGAGCAAACTTCTAACCAGAAAGCGTAACCGTGTGCTTTAAATTGACCCAGTTAGGAAAGACTGGAAAGGGGCAGTGGTGAGATCAGCTTTTAAAAGGACTTTTTGGAAGAGTGAAAACTACTAACTGGTAAGGTGAACCAAGAGCAGAGATAGTGGACACATGAAAAGTGCTGAGATGAAGAGACAACAGCCTTAAAAAACACATTCAGCACTTCATAAGTCTATTAATATCCATCAGTGGAGGTTGCGGCAATGCAGTTGATGTAATCTAGCTAGATTTCCAAAAGACATTCTGTTAAGTCAGCTACCAAAGACTTAAGCTGAACTTAGAGGCAGTCCTCCTCTGGATGGAGAAGCTAGAGATGTGAATTAATGGTGAGAGGTCATTAGTGGTGTCTCTCAGGAATCTATGCTGCTCAGAAGTTTTGTTTGGAAATCACTTGTCATAAATAGTTGGGAAGCAGCTTTGCTGATGAGTGAGTGTTACTTGGGATAGTGAAGGCAAGGACTGATCATGAAGGCTTGGTCCTCATGATATTGATCACAAAGTCTTCCTCCAATAACATGTCATACCCCATGTGGAGGGATTTGGGAAAATGGTCCTTTCTTTATATGCACACAACTGTAGTCTCTGAGTTTTTTATTACTTTTTAAGAAAAAGTAATCTTTTTAAGAAAAAGATTGTGGAGTTCATAATGAGAGTTTCGTGAAAGTGCCAGTTCAGTGCATGTAATTGCTAAAAAGCTGAGAGAATCACAGGACTTACTAGCAATGGAGTGGAACACAAAGCACAGTGTCACTGTTGCTGTAAATCTTATTTTCAGTACTGTAGGCGCTTTTAATCCCTTCATCCCAGGCAGAGTATAATAGATCTAAGGAGGACCAACAACAATACTAAGAAATGTTGAGTGGTGTCTGTATGAAAACTTCAGTTATTCCCTTAGAGAAGGACTCTTCTTTGTGAGAGCGAGGGACAGGGAAAGCCTCTAAAATTATGAGTGTCGTTGAGAAGATAGAAAAATCCATTAAGGGCTATTAAATAAGAAAATATAATATATGAACCTGTAGCTCCTAGGCAAAGTTGTGACTTAAAAAGCTTCTCATCACAGAAGTTTTTTAAAGCAAAAAATATGTAACTTCTTCCATGTAAACCAAATAATCTCACAGATTTGACTACTGAAGAAAAATGGACCAAAAATAGAAGTTAACTAATGAAATTATGATTTTCTTCAGTTTACCTCAGTGCTTTAGCCCAGTTTGTTGTTTCCTTTTCAAAACAGATGGTTTGAAAGGCTGTGCCCTCTTTATGCAACTTCTGGTTTCTGAAGTGGTAGAAATACTGAGATGACTTAAGAACAATCTGAGAACAGGAGGAAAGTGCAGATGAAATACTGAAATCTTTTCCTTTAGAGACAATTTGCATTGGCACCTCTTGTTTTGCTTCCTATAAAACTACTGCTAAAACTGCCACGACCTTTAATAAAGTAGCATGGAGCTTTGAGTCTGGAGTATGGGTTTGCTGCCTGTCAACTAGTCTCATGGGCATGATCTTCATAATTGCGTGGTTTAAAACTTAAGTTTTAGGCTGGCTGTCAAATTACAGTTTTGTGGGAGAAAGGAGGAAAAAGTAATCGAATCCCAGGGATTCTCTTCTCTGTGGAACTTTTGTGCCGGAGTTAATTGCAGGGCTAGGGTCGAGATTGGCTTGGTATGTTTTTCAATTTTTTTGAATTATGGCCAGTTGAACTCCTTGTGGTTTCACCACCATCAGAAAGCAGGGGGTAAAGCGAGTGGCATCTTGCTTTTTCTGCTCCATCTCTGTCTCTCTCTTCTACTCATTCCTTTGTTGCCTTTTGCTCTTACCACATAGTTTATTAGTGCTGGTTTTGATACTCATCGCCCTGGTGTAAACTGACAGAATTAGTTAACTCACGTTAATCAACTTAGTTAACATTAATTAACTTCTTTTTTAGAAGTGGATGACTTTTTGGAAAGTGCAGGAGGTGAATCATATCATAGAGTGTGGCACAGATCAGAGTTGGCATAAGGGAGAGGATTTTTCTGCAGCAGCAGGCCAGAGATGTCAAAAAAAAGCCTTCCTTTTGACAGCAGCAAATTCTTAGATCAGAAGAACCACATGTACTGTGCATCGTTGAATTTACTTGGTTACTTTGAACTTCTTGCCAAACTACCTGTTGTGGTGAAAAGTGTTAATTTAAAAAAAAATCTAAGAACAAAAGGAAAAAAGTGAGTCAGTAATTGACATTCACCACATCAGCTCTCTCAGAAGCCCTAGTGTTTATTAGCTTGCTGTTGATGGTTTTTTCTCCAGCTGTGGAAATTACCTTTTCTTTACCCATTGAAAGCTCTGATTATTGAAGGATTTATTTTGAAGTAGAAAATATTCTCAGCAGAAGCCTTGCTATCTGATAAGAATAATGATGCTGTTCTGGCCCAGCAGTCTTGCCATGTCTTTTAAGTATTTTGGGAATGGAAAAAGTATGGATGCCTTAGCTAGACCCTTAATAAATTCGGTTCTGTTAGTGCATTTTCCCCCTGCAAGAATTTCTTTGTGTTAGTGTTTTGGTGAGTAATATGGGTTTTTATTTTCACATGACATCTTGTAAAATTACATCCAAGTCCATAAAATAGGCTTCATCCACAAACTGTGTACCTTATGCACTTTAATAATTTTAAAAAGTTTTTTCTTTTTCTTAAAGCACACAGTTTATAAAAATTGCATATTAAACTGTTCACAAGACTTTGTCATTCTGAAGCATTACTTTTCTTTCAGGATAAGCTATATGGGGGGGGTGAGGAGGGAGGCTTATAGCAATAAGCAAGAGCACAAACTAGCTTTTTTTCCCTGCTTCCTAATTTGCTGTCTTTTGCCTCTCTCCTTTTTCTGTGCATTGTGTACCTGTCTTGAAAAGGGAAGAAGCCCCAACCTCAACCATGCAAGTTTATTTAAATGTTGCCTTAGAGATAAATCTTTAAATTTTTTCTTCTGCTGAGTTGTTTAGTATTTACGTATAGCTCTTTCTATTAGACCTTCTTTAAGTTAAATTTTAATTCAGGTAGAATTTATTGACAAAAGTGGAAGATATTTGCTGCCTAGCATTAAGATGGTAATATAGTTTTGTTACTTCTCTGGAAGAAAATGAGGGAAAGAAGAGATCAGTGGGGTAATTAAAATTAAAGTTTCTGCAACATGCAAGTTTAGCAATGATGCTTTATTATTTGGAGGCTCCATCCAGCTCTAGCTGATTCTAGACAGTCGATTACTGTTATTTTTAACATGCTTCCAAGCATTTTTTATTCTTACTTCATGAATCTCATCTTTGAAGTTGGAGAAGTAAATAGCATTTATTACTGCAGAAATATGGAAGCAATCTGAATCTCCCCTTTGGGAGTGAGCACTGTTGTGAGTATGTGACACTAAAGCACATACTGATGCTGGCTGGTGGGAGGTGCTGCTCTTAGTGGCAAGTGCAAATATGTAAGAAGTCCCACTATTTTATGAACTGAATTTATCCTCATGTGCAGATTAACTCGTACCAGCTGCACTTCATTGTCTTCTCTGCACACCTCTTCCGGAAAAGAGGTATTCCTTTATTCTCATCACCTCTTTGCAGGTAACTTTGTAGAGGAGAGAAGAACAGTTGTAAACTACTGTTTTTAGCTGAAATGCTTGACAAAGTAGTTCAGACTCTCAGATTTTCTGAGTGGATTGTATTATTCATGATCCTTTCTCATATATTAATACATAAGAGGCTTTCATGACAGAATCTGTGATTTTATCTGATTTTTGGCAGATTTTTTCCTTGAAGGGAACAAACGGGAATTTATGATGGGATAAACTTTAATCTGGTTGTAAATACATTTAAATACTCTGGGCTTGAATAAATCTGAACTTTTAAAAATAGTCATGCTTTGGTAGCGTGGTGCACAGTTTATAATAGAGAAGATAATGTTAACCTATTTTCTGTTGGCTTAACGCATGTTATAGGACTACCACATTTTTCAAAATGTTTCTAAGTGCAGTCAAATGAAGAAACAGTAATTTGAGCTCATATTTGTCTTCTGGTTTTGTTTCATCCAACTTATTTTAGCTGAAATGTGGTCACAAAACAAAACCCACAAGTGGCCCTTGGAAAATTAAGTGTCTTTAGAATAATCAAATTTTATGTTGTATGCTTAGAGCATCAGTAAAGCTAAAATAACTTTCAAGTCCCCCCTCAAACAGCTATAAGGAAAGAACATAATTCTAGTTTATATTGTGTCCATATTTTGAAAAAGTTTACTGCTTTAGCTATAGTGAGTTTTTCCAGTTTCCAGAATTACTTCTGCAAGGGGTGTCGCACTTAGCTGCAGCTTTCTGGCAAAGGTGAGTGTATTGCATCAAGCTGATGTGGAAAGAAAGTAGTGGTTAGAAGATAACCGAACTTCAGCTTAAATGTGAACAGAAACTGCTGTACTTTGCTAGGTCTGCTTTATACCTTTAGATAACTCCAGTGCTCATCTGAGCAGTCAGAAGGCCACTTCAGCTTACTAATGGGGCAGAAAGTCTACCAAAGAAAAACTTGGAAGTATATATTTCCACTCCCTGAATAAGCTCATCTCCTTTGGAAAATGAATGCCTGGGTTCTAGCACAAAGGACAGGAGTGTGTGTGTGGGTGAAGATGGGGTTCTTTCAGCAGCAAACCAAAGCAAGCCATTGTGCAAAACTTCATTGGTAGTTTTCAGTTCTTTTTATCAACACAATTTCAACACATTTAAATATATGAAACCCAGCAGATTTTGAAAAAAGGAAATTACAAACAGTGGAAGTGGTTATCATTTCATCACTGTTAGCTCAGATTTTTTTGAGGCAATGATTTGTAAGATTTTGGTCTTTATTTTACCTGAAGCTACAGGATCAGTGATGAGACCTACTGTGTGTGCTAATTAGTTTGACAAAAGTTTTGACCTAATTGTGCTTTCTGGGAAGTCAGGTGCTTATAATGCAGTTTCTCAGCCTTTGTACCAAGCTGTTTTCCTGCATGATTTATTTTTCGGTGATGCACATAATTTTTGCTATTTGACTGTTACCCTCTATCCTCACAGAACTGTTACATCTCATTCTGTAGTTATACCTGCTCAGCTTTGTACATTGAAATGTATGCAATGATAACTGCTGGGTTTTTACAATTTGAAGCTTTTTTTAGGTCTCAGCCGGTTGGATTGTGTCAATAAAGCCTAGTAAATTTAATACTTACTGTATTATTTAGTTATAAAGGCAGTATATCTTGGATGTGCTTGTTGAGGTTTAAGCCCAGCAGCTCAACCCTACACAGCCACATGCTGTCTAGGCTCTCTAATTTGGCCAAGTGTAAGATGAGATCATGTCACAAGCTTTGCTAAGGTGGAGGTAACATC
Organism: Pipra filicauda; assembly: GCF_003945595.2. NCBI lineage: Eukaryota > Metazoa > Chordata > Aves > Passeriformes > Pipridae > Pipra > Pipra filicauda. The sequence goes on along the minus strand of NW_024104654.1, from coordinate 3,358,944 downwards.
CAGTGCTTTTTCACTGTCCATAGAGCTAGTCCTCTCGCTGTATGGGACACTCAGGTTGACCAGACACAACTTACCCTGGAAAATCCTTGCCAGCTGTTCCCACTCATTTATTTTCCTTCCTGGGCCTGAAAATAGCTTCCCAGGAGGATTTGCTGCATAACCTTTCCATGGACTGAGGTTAGGCTGATTGGCCTATAATATCACTGAACCTTTTTTCCTTCCTCAGAGGGTCCTGATATTTGCCCTTTTCTAATCTTCAGGAATGTGCCATTGAGCACCATGACCTTTTGCAGATGACAGAGTGGCTTTGCAGTGACATTTGCCAGCTCCATTAAGCACCCTTGAATGCAGCCCCCCGGTCTTGTGTCTGTCCAATTTGTTGATGTCCCTAATTTGGTTTTCCTCTACTTCCTTTCACCAGGACTGTGCCACTAGCCTTGGGAATGTGTAGTTGTGAAAGTGTAATGTGATGTGCAAACCAGTGCCAAGGAATCATTGAAAACCTCAGCCTCTCTTCTGTCCTTTGTCACTTGATTCTCCAACACACTTATTTTCTGGGTTGGTAATAGGTACAAAATGCAATAGAATTCCTGGTATAAATATTTTATTCTGGCAAGATTATTATTCCCAAGAACTGAATTACTGCTTCCTTTAGACTTCACTTCCTGTCTTGTATGTCTAGGGTGGTTTTCATTTATTGAAAAAGAAAACAAAAAAATACCACTGCTGTGACGTGGGGGAAGAGGCAGGGAATGATGCCGCAAAGTAAAAATGCCAAGTCTCCTAAATGTTATAACTTGCCATTATGTTTGATTTTTGTATTTTAACATAGAGAAATTTAAAAATCCCCCACATATTTTATTGGTAGGCTTATCTTTTCATTATCAGGTTTCTTATTCTTTAGGGATTAAGAGATACAAACAATTAAAAGATTGCTTAGAGTTTTCCATAGAAGAGATGCTGCGGTTCCCTGTGGTAGTTGAAAACTGTAGAGCTTGTTTCCCTCAAATGTTTAATTGCAGTCAAGTTTTACATTTCCTTCTTTATGAGGACAAAACTATTCCTACATTGACCAGTTAATTTTGAATTTGAGATTTTTAACTGTAATTTAAATTTAGAATGATTATCACTGATTTTAAGGCTTTGGTACTTTATTCTGCTATATTTATTACTGAATTGAATTTTAAAAACTGTTCTAATGATGCAAATGAAGGATATTTTGTAGTATTGTGTCAATACATTTATGCAAAATTTAGGATATGTGAGATGAAATAGCAGAATTTTTTTAATCTGCCTTTTATGTCATAGGTCTCCTTTTTTTCCATCTGTGGGATATTTTCTCACACTTGCTGAACATATTTGTGCTTAAAGTATCCTTCTAAATTAGGCTTTGAAATACCAGACTTTTTAATACTAAAGCTTTGCAACATGCTCACATTCAGCAGGTGTCTCTTCCTGTTCCTTTTGATTTTTATTTTTTCAGAGACTGAATGTTTGTTATGGTGCTCTCGTACTTCTAAATTTAGTAGAACTTAAAAAAAATAATGTTTTGAAGCAACGTTATAATAAAAACTTAATTCTCTTAAAGATGGCAATTTTTTTATTCAAGCTGTAAGAGCAACACCTACTCTTTTATGGTGTGGGGCCCTTAAAATGCGAGCTGCTACAGTGTTACAGTTAGCTGTGGAAGTTGTTTATAAACAGGGCTTTTATTCCCCCATTTTTTTCCCTTATTGCTTACCTTTTTCTGGTTTGTGGTTTTGTTTTTTTTTTTTTTTTTCATTGAACATCTCTTTATGTTCAAACATCTCTCTTTATCTTCAGAGGAGGAAATTACTCTTATCCAAAATCTTGGGGAAGCCATTTGGGCTGCTGTTATGATTCTAAACAGACTTGGTAAAATATTTTTGAGTTCTGTAAAAGGAGCTCGGTCATCGTGTTTGACCTTTCTTTTGGCTTCCTAACACTTTTGTAAACGCTCATCACTCCCTTTAAAAGCCACTTTCCCAGTTCCCTTGGCTCACAAAGAATTACACTGGGTTTTTATAAAGAAAATCTCACTTGACTCAAAGGTAGAAGTAGGTTTTTCCTGCTTTTGTAAATAGAGAAGCTGGTACTAGTGGTGTAATGGGTAACCGTGGTGTGTTAGCAGCCTCCGAGTAGAACAGATTTTAGAGAGGTTTGGAAATTGGTTTATTACTTTGTATCTCAACTGTGCCAGAACAATTCAGAGAATTTAAGTCTTGGAAGCCTTTGGTTATTTTGTTCACATTTTGGAGGAGAGAGTACTGTGGGGCTAAAAATGGACTTTATCACTAAACTGTGATTTGTTTTCCTTCTTTTCACCGTGCTTGTATTTCCTCTAGACTACTTGGATAGATGGAGGACAGGGCAGAGGCCACTTGTTTTGGGTTTCCACATGCAGAACCTGGGCAGAGGAAAGGAGCAAGCAGTTCATTCCCCACAGCCCTGGGTCACTGTAAGGGCAAAGCAAAGTTGGGGATTGGAGCCCTGGATCTCAGCTCTTTAACTGGCTTTTAATGTGAGAAAAATAATTTTCAGAGACTTCATACTCATCCATTGCTTTGAGAAGACCAAATGCTATGTTTTTAAGCCACCATGTCATATTTCAGCATTAAAGCACTGATTGTGAGAATTAACAAACACAGCTGAAAGTGTCTTTTTCCAGTTTTTTTCTAGGAAACAGCTGAGGTATTTTTTCGAAAAATTTCCAGAGAGGGTCTGCCCCTCTGGAAAATTTTAGTCCATATTTAATTGGTTAAAAATTTGACAAATTAAGAATAGTTGTACTGTCTTAAATATATGTCAGGCTTCGTTGTAGACAGTGCTACCAGAAATGCTTGTAATATCACCAGTTACATTGTAGTACTTCTTATTATACTGAGTTCTCCTTCAAATACCTTGAAATCTAAGCAGGTAAGCAACAGGACAATGAGAATAACCTTTAGTCTGACCAGTTTTGCTCCCTAGTCAGTCAGTGGTAATGTGTGTAACAGTAGCAGCTGTGTGGTAGCACTGCTCATGAAAAAGAGATCTCTCCAAACACCTCAAAACTAAGTAGATGAGCGCATAGGGCAATGAGAATAACTTCTAGTCCAATCCATTTTGCTTCACACTTGTCCAGTAACAGCTGCAAGCCTTTGGTATCTTAAGGCAGAGGGTAAAACAATTTTTAACTGAGAAAATTTTCCTGTCTTTTTCTGTGAGCAGTATAGGAAATCTCTGCGCAGATTGGGATTATGTTCAGTAGCTGCTCATGGAGTAGTAGCAGCAAATTTGTGTAATTTAATCTTATATCTGTTTGTGCTTTTGATCCCTATAATATTCTGTCATCATGAGTTGCACAGTTCAATTATGTACTTAATACCATAATGGCTTCTTGCTTTTGGGCTTCATACAACTTGTTTTCCTCTTAAGGTGAGAACTAAGGGATTGTATAACACCTTGTTTTGGCCATGTATATGTTTGTGCTCAGCATTGGCTCTTTCTCTTCTAGACTAGCAAATTTCAGGTTTTATTATATGCAAGCTTTTTATTGCCCTCTGTCATTGTCTTACCTACTTTTTTTCATGTTTGTGTCAGATCTTGTGTATTTTCTTGTCTGTTATCTTACTGCATCCATGTAATTGGCCTCTTGCTGAAATCTGCTTTTGTCCATTTGCTGTTCTGTTCTTTCTTTTGTGTTCAAATTTTGTCCATTCATTTTTCACTTCTTTGCTCTTCCCTAGGTAGTGATGAATAGGGGAAGGCATGTGTTTCGGGAAGGAAGAAAGCAATTCAAAGCCTTGCAAATAGTTATCAAGAGCTGCAGGAAACAAGTGTATATGTTTTCAATGCTTAGCTACAGTTTGGTTTTATTTGCCTTTCAAATATTTGAGTTGCATTTTTTTAGGATGACTCTTCACAGCTCTGAAAGCTGGATTCATTAAAAATCAATATGTTTTCTTATGTAATCCAGAGATTCGAAGCTATACTAGTGTTCCAAATATTGAAGGCAGTACTGTTAAGTGTCATGCCCCCCAGGGGTGCTGTGGATACCAGCCCACAAGTGGGAAGGACAAGCATTCCATCTCTTAAAAGTTTTGAGTCTTTGAGGCTGAGAATGGGCGAGAGTTCAGTATCTTCTTTTGCTGCAGTGTATCTCTTCTTCATTTTGCTTTTGGTGGCTGGAGTTACTAATAGGCTTGCATTTTAAATAAGTGACTGTAAGGTACATACTGGTTCAAGTACAAGGAGGTGATGGTGGTTTGTTTACGTGTTATATATGTTTAAAGCTGAATAAACATTTTATAGAACTGTAGAATGGTTTGGGTTGGAAGGCACCTTCAAGGTCTTTTAGTTCCAGCCCCCCTGCCATGGACAGGGACACCTTCCACTGGAACCCACTTCTGGATTCTTCAGATTGCGCAAATATCTGGTGGTTTTTTTAATCAATCTTAGTAGTTTTATTAGCTTGATAGGAATAAAATTTTCAGGCACATTTTGGCAGGAGAAAAAAAAAAGATGTTTTAATGTGACATTAGTTCTGGGCTACTCAAGAATTCATTAAAATATGGGGAAATTTACTGTGTTCCAGAGTAATAAATTTATGTGAGATACAACCCTAGCTAGGCTTATTTCTAGTGTGTGCTAATTGCTTGCTTTGTTTTCTTTTTAATAAGGAAGGAATGGAAGAAACGTTAATCATTGTATTTAAAGAAAAGGTTTTAAAATCATCTCAGTGTAATGAGAGCAGACATATTTTAGCTTTATCAAGGTAGTGTGGTAGTTAAGGTTTGGCTTGATATCCAGACATTAAACTAGTAAAGAATCAAAACAAAATAAGATGCAGAATTTGTATTAATTAAAAGCTGTCCTCTGAATGGTGTTGAAGAGCTCATTTAGAATTCACGGTGCAATTTTTTAAAAAAAAACCTTCTTTTTCTCTTTCACAGGAAAGATGATAAAGATTACGCTTTAAAGCAGATAGAAGGTACTGGAATTTCTATGTCTGCATGCAGAGAAATAGCAGTAAGTAACAGTTCTTTCTACTAGCCAGACTTATTGAAAGTGTTGACTTGGATGCATGCTGGGTTTTGTTTGCTGAATCATGTTATTCTACTACGGGTTCTATGTCTTTATCATAGAGGTATAAAGTAAGTACAAACATCATGGAAGATTTTAGGTACCTGTTATGTTTGCTGTCTAAAAAGGATGGGGTTTTTAAGTTACAATTTACTGCCTGCCTTGGGGCAAACCATATTTAAATGCAGTGGTGTTATTGTTTACCTTGGCTGAATGCCAGGTATCCACCGGACCTGTGCCCAGCCTCCCCCTGGAGGAGAGGGGAGGAGGAAAGAGGGAAAAGTAGAAAAAAAAAATCAAAAAACTGCAAAACCAAAGCTGCTAAGAAAGGTGGTTTAATATTTACACAAAGAGGAAAAAAACTATGAACACTATACACACAGAGAAGAACTAACAATAAAGACCACTTCCCCACGAGAACACTCTCCTCCTCTGAAGAAATGGCCCGACTATTCCACGCAGCTACCTGGAAGAGAAGAGAGCCTTGCTTCCTTCTCGTCTCTTTTATATCTGAGCTGACGTAACATGGCATGGAATACCTTATTGGCACAATATGAATCAGGTGGTCTGTCTAGTTCCTTTTCCTTCCCAGGGAGGGTAACAAACCCATTAGAAGTGCTTTAAAAACATGATTGGAGTTTGTGACTTAAATTACACATTTGATCAGAGTTTTTGCATTAGTACTTCATTTCCTAAAGAGATTAGTTCCTATTGGCTTACAATGATTAAAACATTTTAACTTCTATTTAAGCAAAGACTTCAAACTAAACTGAAATTGTCTCAGAGGCTGTGATACAGCCATGAATATTATTTAAACATTTCATTCAGTTTTTCAGGTTTGTATTTGTGTATTACATGTTGTTAGAAACTGGTGAATAGTGTGATGTAGTTATGGTTTGCAACAAGCTTCCAAAGCAATACTGGTAAAACCAGTATTCTGAACTGTTTTATGTTCTTATGTTTTACTGCTGCTTGAGTTTATTGTTATTGAAATGTTTCAAGTGAAATTGCATACTAAAAGGAAATGCATGTAATATCAGGGGGTGTGTGGGAAGGGTATAGTTTATTTTCAGTCCGTATTCCTCAAGAGTATAAAACTTTACCCTAATTTCATTTTCTTGACTGAAGTTAGTACCAGGCTTTCCCACTTTGTCAAATTCCAGTTGACTTTGTGATATCAAAAACATTAGTCCTTGAACTGAATGAGGTGAAAGAAACGATGCACAAAGACTGTTCTTCAGGAGATACTCCTTCTGTCCAGTGATGAAAGCTGAGTCTTCTGCTGTTGTAGACATTCACTCTGAACTAAATGAGCAGAAAACAGGGTCTTAAATTTTGCCGATTTCAACCATTTTGGTGGAAATTTTCCAAATGTTGTGACTGACTGAATACCTTTAGGAAATGCCAGCTACCATTTCAGAGGAATTTGGGATAATTTTTTGTCTTTCTGCAGTGATTTACCTAAAAAGATTTGAAGAGTTTGTTCTGCTAAAATTTGGCAGGAGAAGCCTGGCTGATGTTAGGGGGAGGTGTCTGCTCTAGATAGGACCCTAGCTTACTTTGTCTATTAAGAGAATCATTAACTTGGCTGACAGTCAGGAAGAATTTGGCCTCATTGTTTGTCTTGAGGAGTGTTGTGTGCTCATTCCCTTTGGGCAGCAAGGTCACCAGTATTGATGGAAAAGGAGCGAGCAGCAGGAAAGCTTTTTCTTTTCTCTGAACTGCTGCAGCATATGCCCTTTGAAGAGAACAGCAGTACAACACAGGACCCACGTGGAACAGGGTTAGGTGAGGGAAGGAGGGAAATGTGCTGAACATACCAAAGTTGCCAAGAAAGCAGGTATTGAGAGCAAAGAGGGGAGTGGAGCCCAAAAGCAGGCATAGAGGTAGAAAGAGAAACCTGAATTAGTGTTTACTGAGCTGTTGTTGACTTTGTTTCTGGTTGTGCTTCCAGGCTTGCAACTCCTATTACTGTGGTTGAATTTTCCTGCAGTTGAATTATTAATAATTCACCATGGACTTGAATCTATTTTTCTTGCCATTCTCTTGATGTTGCTGTTTGGAGTGAACAGGAGATTTCCCCCCCCCCCAATGGTGTTTTCCATGGTGTTTTGCTAAACAGATTTTTTTTTCCCCACCTCTTCTATCAATTAATATTGTAAAAGGAGCAAAATGAACCTTATATGGAGATGGATCAAATTGAGGATAATAATCATACTGTTTATGTATGAAAATGCTACAGAGTTAACATTTGTACTCTAACGTGATCTGTACATCTAACTAATAAAATTATTTTTGTTGTACTTAAAAAGTCAAGGCTGTATGCCAAACTTCATTACAATGTGTCCAGACTACCCTGATTAATGCATTTTACGAGCATGGTGCTATTAAGAGGAATTAGGATGATTCCATTTGCATATGAGCTATATGCATTTCAGTTTCTCCGGAGAGCTGTGAAAATCTGGGAAGAGTGTAGTTTGGTATAAATTCCAGTAGAACTCTAGTTTTTACAGCTCTGTCATGGCTTTTGTCTTGTATATGCAGCTTCAGTTTTGGAGTATTGAATAACTTTTATGTTTAAAAATGTCCATAACTTACTCTTTCAAGACATCAGTTTGATACAGACACCTGAGATGAAGAACAGTGTAAAAGCTTCAGAAAAATAAAATAATTATCGACTTCCATCATTTGTAGGGAAGAGTTTGAACTAGGTCAGAGACCTGAGTTTAAACAGCTGACTTGGTGATGGTATGAGCTCAATATATATATGTATGTGAAAGACTTTGTATGTTTCTGTACTTCTCTACAGCATGAGAACTTGGACCTAATGTTCAAGAACCTAGCTAGTCTCTTACTTGATTGTAAACCCCCCCCAACCTCTTATTTCTATCATTTTATGTAAACTATTTTGTCTTGCTGGTGGAGTTAACAGTTACTGTGCTAATTGAATCAGTATGTTTAACATCAAGATAGTTGAAGACATATATTCTTCCTTAATCTTTTCCCCATTCATCCATCATGATAAACATTTGTGAATCTTGCCTCTTTCAGAACCTTAACCGCATATTTGGCTGCTCATTTCTTTTTCTCTGCAGGTCTGTGTGGTGCCTGGGATCCTGGCTATCTGTTTTGTGATCTGCAATTTCACTTCTGAGGATTTAAGCAGGCGCTAAAAACTGCATGCTCAGCATGCCAAGAATTTGTGTTAGATGGGATAGAATGGTGAGAAGATTTGTATAAAAATATGCAAAACATACAAGCCCAAATGATTCCTCGTCTTCTGATTTAGTCACATTGAAGAAAGTCATTAAAGCCTATCTACCTGGAATAGTGCAGCAAATGCTATTTCACAGTTCGCAAAGCAAGAGAATTCTTCAAGGCTGTAGGATGCTGAAGGAGTTAACCAGGCTTTAAACGGAGCTTCAGGATTTTGGCTTGGGCAGTTTCCTATACAGGAGTCTTAGGTTTTGAACCAAACAAGTGACTTTTTTTTGTGTTGATTAGCATTTTTCTTTCAGTTTTAGCAGGTTTGCAGTATGCTTGCATATTGCTTTGTTTGGCCAGTGAAGAGTTGCTTGCGTTGGGATTTTGTTTGCCTTTTTGTTGTTTAGCTGTGGGGGAGTTGTTTTTTTCTTTTTACTGGTCTTCCATGCAGATTTGTTTTTTGGTGCCTGGTCTGGTTGACAGAAATATCCTGGAAAAGCTGTTTTATATGGAACATATAAAACACGTAGTCTTTTTATATGATACATTAGGTTTTGACTTGTCTCCAAAGAGAAAGTGCGAGGTGTGGTAGCAGAGACTTTCAGTTATGGAAATGCTGAATGTGACAGATCTGGGGTGGACAATGTTGTGCTCTGGCTGTCTCCTGTCTCTGTGGTGTCTGTCAAACACCATATCCAGCTTGTGCAAGTTAAAACGGCCTTGAGGCTGCCAGGGTCTTGGAGGCGTTCATAGGATTTTATGGTTTCCTGTTGTAACAAATGCAGGCTGTTAGCACGAAAGGTGATGTCTTCTGTGTTGGATCTGGTGACAGTGTGACTGTAGACTGTGGACGTTCATCTTCACCAAGGGAAGATGAGCAGTTCTGTTAGTTTCCTATTGAGTGAGCAAGCTGAGTTGAACTATCCTTTGGCTGCACTGTGGCTTAACATAACTCCCCGGGAAAGGGAGAGCCTCTGCAGCAGACCTGCTCATCTCTGCATCTGCTCCATCACCTTGGCTTTCAGCTTCTGGGCTAGAAGGTGGTAGAGGTAGTGGCAGAGCTGGAGCAGCAGGCCTGTGCCCTGTAGAAGGTGAGAAGGGAGCTGCTGTTCATAAGTGGTCTTGGCTGAGTTGAGCTTGGCAGAGGAGGCTACTCTAGAGGTGAACTGGTCCTCCCCATGCACTGGGGCTTCTATGCCCTGGGTGATAAGAGGATGTCTTTACATGATTATCAAGCCTCTTTTGCCTCTGCCAGTGGAAGGGCTGGAAGAAGGGTGTAAGGGGTCTTTCAGAGCAGGTCTGAGGGTGACCAAGGACTCTGCAGCTTGCAGCAGCCAGAGAGACTCCATAAGGCAGAAGCTAAACTGGGTGACTCCAGGATTCTCACTCTTCAACACTTTCCCTTGGTAAAGAACAAAAAATTGTCCCAATAACTTTATCAAGCTGTGTTGCTGGGCTGTAAACAATATTCTTGAGAGATTTTGTGTAAAGAGAGGGTAGCATTACTTTTAGTTCTATGACAGTGAGACAAAGACATTAAGGTATTGTGATTAAATGTTTTAATTGAAATCCTTAGGAATCACGTTTTCTGTGAACAGCAGAATTTGACCAAGCTTGACATCCAGTGTCTGCCTCATCTGGGTTCTTTGTCCATCTCCTTACTTTCAGAGGACCTTTAATAATGCCTCTTCTAACACTCTGAATGTGTTTGGACATAGGAGATGCTAATGAATATTGATGTGCATGTGAGATTACATAGGACTCATTTGTTTTAGAAATGGTGGAAGTTAAAAACAGAAATACATTTTTTCCTCTTGATGTTTTGTGTTGTCAGGCTTCTTTTTTGCATATTTAGGACTTAAAAATAAAATATACAACCATGTGAAATTTTTGCTTTGAAGAACTGGAGCTTCAGAAATGTATTGTCAGCTTCATAATAAATTCTTAGAGTGAGCAGTATTATAACTTTGTTACATTGCCTTTGTAAGCTTTCATGTGAACACTTCTGAAAGGAAAACAGCATGTACTTTGAGCAGGTATTCTGTTCTTTTTTTGGTATTGTGGAATATCTGACTCATGAGAGTATGAAACTGTAAAATTATATTTACATTGAAGCAAACAGATCTTGAATCTACTGGATAGCAGCTAAGGCAACTTAGGATTTAAGAACTTGTGTAATAAAATTTGGGGTTTTGTCTAAATAACAAATTTAAAGTACTTGAGTAGAGCTCCAGTGTTTGTTAGGAAACCAAGAATAATGATTTGAAGGCTTTTTCAGATTTTTTTGTGGCTTAGAACTGGGTGACATCTCCAGAGTCATCATATTCTGCTCCTGTTCTTGTAGACGAGCAAAGTGTACCTTCAAAAATTTAGTAAACTACAAGTTAAACGTGTAAGGAAAAGAAAAATCTCTGAAGGCAGTTCCCAAGTCTCATTGTAGTAGCGACTCTCTAAATATTATTCAGATCTTAAGCCAAAATTAATCATGACTAATTCATACCCCTTTATGATAATATTGTCAGTTAGAATAGCTTTTCTGGTTTCATTTTAAAGAGAGATACAGACTGTTTCTTCTCTGGCTTTGTTTTGGCAGGCTATAAGCATTTTGGCTTGGCTTACTGGTTTCCTTTGAACCTTGAGCCTTGCTTGTTTCCTTTGAGCCTTGAAGGCTCTCTCTTCCTCTGGGCATAGGCTTGATCTTTCTTTGCCCTGTTGCAGTTGGAATTAATCTTCCCTGAATTGGCCAGAATTATGCATAGTGTTTCAGGTAATGTCTCACTACTGCCTATACTCATCTGCTTTAGCAGTAATTCCACTGGCATCTTATCTGTTACAGGATGACTAAATCTTTGTCCGTCACTTTCCAGTCTGAAAATTGCCTTTCTGCATCAACTGCAGTCTGCTTTCTGTTCCAAGTCCTTGTTTGCCCATTTTTCCATCTTAAAGCCATGGCATGACTGTTAATATATGATGTTTGTTGCTGGATCCTTTGGTGAAACTGATGTGAATCTTTTTGAAGAATGAGATGATGATTAGAGTTTGAATTTATGCCATTAAACTAGCAAAGATAACACAACAGTGAATTTTGTTTAAATGAATGTTTGGTTGATATTGCTGATGACTTTGTGTGTAGCCAGCTTTCTGACTGTTCTAAGCTTTGGAAGAAGTGTGCTGCATGGCACTCAAAGGCTGTGAGGGCAAGGAGCTGCTTATTCTAAAACAGCTAATGTCCTGATCAGGACATCAGGAGAGAAACTCCTTCTAGGCCAGGTCACCTGGCCAATTGCTCTAACAAATGAGTCTGTGCTCCATTTATAGAAATATAGAATTGTTTAGGTTTGGAAAGACCTGTATCATCAAGTCCAACCATTAACCCAGCATTGCCAAATCTACCACTAAACCAGTGGTTTAGCACCATAGCACCATATCTGCATGTCTTATAGATACCTCCAAGGATGGTGACACAACCACTTCCCTGGGCAGCCTGTTCCACTGCTTAACAAGCCTTTGGGTGAAGAAATTTTCCTGATGACTAATTTAAACCTACCTGATGCAACTTGAATTTTAGAAGCAAGGTAATATTGCAGCACTATGCAGGTTAACATTCCCCACAGACCACAAAGATTAGCAAGCATCAAGAGCAGGGTGGAATGGCATTTGCGGTATAGCTAGAAATCCTCACTTATGTGAAAAGTGCAGTGTCTTGGCTCATGAGAAGTGCTGTAGTGGTGGAGAGCTTTATGGGAAATGTGGGAATATCACCGGAGGAAGGAGGTCATGTTCATAAAGAATTGTGCTGAGTTCAGCTCATATTTGATGTGAAAGATAATTGTTGTTAGTGAAAGAAAAGATTGGCTTTACTCATGCAGCAGTTTGCCAGGCTCCCTTAATGCTGCTGTTGATTATTTAATAACATCCTGGCTTACTCCACTTTGTCCTGGTTTGTGAAGCAATTTAACGATTTTATGCATCGTTGGGACACTTTCCTTTACTGTCCCCCAGCTGCCCTATGGCTGTGGAAGGAGTATTTCTGCATTTCAAGAGGGAGGTGGAGGAACCTCAGTGCAAGCCCAGGACTTACACTTAGGGATGCTGTTTCCCTTGCTGGATCTTTAACAATATGAAAGCAAGGGCAAGACCAGTCAGGGACAACGTGGGCTTCTAACACAAGTCAAACCAGATGTATTGGCATCTTCATCATTTGCTGATTTCTATCTCTTTAAAGGTCTTTTGGGTCTTCCTTCTTTAAAGAGGGTCTAACCAATAAAAGGGAAGCCTTTCTGGTTGAGAGAATAGATTTGAATCATCATGTGATACACAGATGAAAAGGAAGGCAATTTACTGATAGCCAGACACGTAGTTTTTTTCTTTCTCTTTGTGTTCTACAGAACTGAGCTAGGAGAGACAGAAGCAATTTGGTATCAGAGTCATTAGGCCAAAAAAGAGTTTTTATCACTACTAGGCATCATACCAATACTCAGACCATGTTTCTTGCAGTCTACTGTGTCTGAACTGTCTTTGAACTCTGTCAGCTGTTGGACACAAATCATATCATCTGGTAGGAGAGGCATGTGGCATATGGGCTAGAGAGAGACTGAGGTTGCTGAAAATGCTTGTTACAGACCGTGTGATGTGTTATGATCTGCATGAGCTCTTTCTGCCCTTCAGACACTGTTTGCATTTGTCACTCTGAGAGTTTCAACCTTTCCAAGACAGTGATTCAAGAATCATCTGTCACCACTGCAGCGATCTTTTTTGCTGCTGTACGTTAGCCATCCTGTTCACTGGGGTGCCTGTAGCTGTCTGACCAAACCCATCAGGTTTTTTAAGCAGACTGTAGTTAACGGCTATTTAGCACGAGAGGCAAAGGCAGAAATCAGCAATAATGATAAACTGAGTACACAGATGCACAAACAGTAACAGCTGCCATCAGTGACAGTTGGTGATGGACCACAAAAGGAACTTCTCAGGTGTGTCCTTGAGGAGGGCCAGCGGGGGCTTTGTAACTGATGAGAAGGAAAGCAGATTGCTGTAGATCATATAGGAGGATAGGGGGTTTTTTGGGCATTTGAGAGGACTGCTGGGATGTTTAGAGGAAAGATAAAAGGCAAGAAAGGGAGTGATCAAGGTGGATTGGGGAGGAAAAAGCAAGGAATGCTGTGAATCTCCAAGTCTGCAGGATTGACTACCTCTAGCACAAATGAATGAGAATTATATCTATGTTGCCTCACAATGCAGACAGGAAAACTTTCTGCTGCAGTACTCAAAATTTTCTCACCTTTATGTGATATTCTGGACCAGCTTTGGTGATGGGTTCTTGGTGTGCTTCCAAGCTGAATCAGATTTGATGTATAGAGATTGGATTTTCTAGCTAAGTGATAGCTGCTACCTCTGGAGTAAAGAGTAGGACAGACTTAAAATAGGACAGGAAAAGAGAAAATTAATATTATTTTCTAGAGCTCTTACTAATATCTGCATCTTTCATTGAGGAATAGTCTGTGTCTGGTAAAGATGTGTCCATCAGGCCACAGGAAGTCTGATGACATTTTGGTATGGATGCTTAGTTGCTGAACTGTCATGCAATCTTCTGGTACAGTTAATTCATCAAGATGTTTAGCATAAATTTAAGATGTGAATTTATGCTGATTAAACAAAAATTCTTGGGTTATAAGGACTGGCACAGTGTATCCTTAAACACTGTAACCTCATTCACCATTGAGAGGCTGGTCTTTCATGCTGTACTGGGTCTGTCTGCCATGCAGTTAATCTTATCCATAGCAGTCTGTAGAATGCAGTGTTTTGGATTTGTGGCTAAAGTAGTGTTGATAACCCACCAGTGTTTTGGCTATTGCTGACAGTGTTCAGGCTTTCTCTATTTCCCACTCTACCTCTCCTCACTTTTGAGACTGGCTAGGCATCAGTCTTCTTGTGGGAAGTTGTGAGTGATTGCCTTTGCATTGCTTTTGTTGTTTTGTTGTGGGTTTGGTGCTTCTTTATTTCCTCTTTCCTTCATATATTAAACTGTCTTATCTTCACTCAAAAATTTGCTTGCTTTTTTTTTGTTCTTCCACTCACATCTGAGAAAGGTGAGAAAGTGGCTATGTGGGGCTTAACTGCTGGCTGGGGTTAACTTACCACAGGCAGTTCCCACCTGTAACTGATAAAAATTTGCAAATAAGCATTTCTTGGGTTTTCCCATGCTGATCTTACACTTTGTAGGAACTAGAAGAATTTAAAGAATTCCATACTTGTGGATCCTGCCTTGTGCTTTGACAGATCTTAAGAGTTTTACCATGCTGAAACTACTGCCTTCTGCATTGATTTGTATTGTTGCTTTGTCTCCTCAACTCTGTCTCCCTGTTTGATCTCATAGTTGAGAGAAAATCTCTGTGGGCTATAGGCCCTCTTGCTCAAGAAATGCCACACTGAAGACTGCTCAGTGAGTAGGGATGGGAGTCTATCTCAAATGAAATAGAAAAGAAGGGAACAAACATGCGGATATCTACCTCCATTTTACTGTCTCAGTAGCTTCTAAAAAGTTACCATATGTGACAAAGGTATCAGTAGAAAGGAATGAATTTTTTTGTTTCCTCTATTACGTAGAGGGAAAATTATATTTTCTTGAAAATAATTCATTCTCAGAAGTAAAATTGCATATTCAAATAGTAGTTTCAATTTCCATTGTTTTAATAAAACCCAAACCCTTAACCATTCTGCAGGAAATAAGACGGTTTTATTACAAGCAGCAGTTTCAATGGTTGCCTCATGCCAAGATACCTGGAGGTCATTTTATCTGGGGGGTTGGGGAGCCATTTTATGGCCAAGGACTGGTGGGCTGCTCACTGTTCTGCTTACAGGGTTGCTTACAGTTACTTACTGTTACAGCTATGGTGTGAAGGCAGGCCAGAAGGTATGTAAGGCAGTAAGACCAGTCTGGGCTCACTGCCAAGGGACCATGCGGCTGGGGCAGGGAAACAGCTTGATAGGTTGGTTAAAACAACCGATGGACTGCAAGAAGACGACTATATCACCTTTTAAGGAAGAAAAGAGGGAGGCTTGGCATGGGAGGAGCGAGGGAGTGGTTATGTAAATCAAAGAGTCTTCAAAGGGCTCATCCCTCACATTTGGGGTGTGCTCGGACCTGGTCACGAGTGCAGTGCACCCAGCGTGCTATTCATAAAAGTTCTTTGTTTCACTTTATTTGACCGTCTCCAAAATTTTAATTAGAGATATTTGTCACAATTCTTTTTATTACAAATGTCATCATTTCTGGCAGACTGAGCTGTCAAGAATTCATCTAGTCTTGGGTAGCCACGCTTGACCATAGTTTGCTTAGATAAAGTTTTTTTTTTCTTTCTTAACAATTGAGTGAGTATGATATGATCGCAATATGACCGGTAGAGCTCAAGTAGACTGATGCTGTCTGTATTCAGTCGTTGTGTTGTATCTCATCCATGCTTTTCTTTTGGTGGGGTTAAAGCTGTAGCTTCTGAAGCAGCTGAGCAGGCTTAATGGCTCACTGCTGCTGAAAGAAGTTCTTCTAGCTGTGTCCCTTCACTGGGGCTGTCTCTGCTGTTAGTGCTTGGCTCAAGAGCTCCTCAGCAGGTCATTGCCTTTGAGCATCTGGGGTAGTTTTCTCTTGAACTGGGAGCTGTTTTATGGGTGGCTTCTTGAGTGCACTGACTGATGTAATCTGTGTTGTAGGGAGGGAGTTGGACCTTCTGTAGGGAGTGGTGACCTTGTAGATCAGCTGATTCCACCTTACAAACCACATCTTCATTTAGCTGAGTGCATCGACAAGCTCTGAAACGAGTCATTCAGTTTCAAATGTCTGCAACCAGAATGTGGCCTTTTCAGATAACTGGGAGTCAGGAGAAAATTGGGTCCCCCAGATGGCACTGTCGAAGATTACAGCCTGTGGGAAAGGACAGATGCTACAGCTGGCTGTTTGCGGAGTCGTCTTGATCCTGGATAATAGTGAGGTTTACATAGACTTCAACTTTTAGGAAATGAGTAGGGAGTGAATGCCCTGAGGGGGTTATGACCTGCTTTCAGCTTTTATTTCAAACCAAGGACTCTTTTTTTCATGAAAAAATATGTGGTTCTCTGTGACTTGCAGATTTCAACTTTTGTTATTTGTGTTGTAGAGTGTGTAGCAAAGACTGTTAAAAGGACTTTCCAGCCCTTTCACAACTCTGGATGTGTGGATATAACTGTTGCGGACTTTCTGTCTTTTGCAGTTGCTGCGGGAGCTCAAGCATCCAAATGTCATTTCTCTGCAAAAGGTGTTTCTTTCTCATGCTGACAGGAAGGTGTGGCTTCTCTTTGACTACGCTGAGCATGACCTCTGGGTAAGGTAAATTGTTTGTAGGTACTAGGCTTAGAGTTTTAGCTGCAGCAAAGGGACAAGATCAGGGGAGACATCGTTTTAAGCACAGTTGGATGCTTGTTGGATGCATTTTCAGTACTAAAGGGAAAGCAACAGAAAATGTTGAGTCAACACAGTACACAGTTAACCTGTGATCTCTTTAAGAAGATAAAAATCTGCAATCAGTTCTCAGTAGCTAGAACTCTAGTTAAATAAATATAGAATAGAACCGCCTATTACAGTTAAAGTAGGGTGCAGGAAAATGTAATTGATGATGCAAGTGAATTCCCTTTGAAAAATGACAAACTTATTTTCTGATTAGGACAGTTTAGAGTTTGTTACATTGATTGTCATCCGTGAATACATGAAGTGAGAGTAGTGCCACTGTATATAATGGAAATTTAATTCATATGTTTCAGTAGGAAGAATTTTTACTCAACTCCTCTGCAGAAATTTTATATATTTGGGAGGAAAGCTGTTTATTCCTAATTGCAAGATAGAGCTTTAAAATATAAACATGTTGGAGTCAAAGTACTTGTTTTAAGATAGATACCACTTTCCTCTGTTAACTCAGTATTTTTAAGCTTAATACCCATTTGGAATACTTAAAAAAGTAAAGTAGGATCATGAAAAAATAAGAATACCATGCAACCTTGACTTCCCTGAAAAAAGGTGTGCGTGCCTCGAATTAATTGACATACAAGTTGACCATTGCTCTCAATGGTACAAATATTGTAATACTAACCTTAAAAGATACTAAGATTCAGATCAAAGGGTGCAGTGGAAGCAATTTGGAATGAGTTGGACGTTTTTATGTTTGTGTTCATGTAAGAATTTAACAGTATTAGTCATGAGTTGTTTTTTCCTCAGCATGTAGCTTAGCACAAATCAGAGTAAAACTAGTTTTGGAAAATGGTGTTTCTTGTAGTTGGGAATAACTCAGTAGCATTTGCCTAAAAACTAGTGTGTCAGTGTTCTTTCTGCTAAGCTAAATCAAAGATACTTTCTCACTGTTAAGTGTCTTGGAAGTTCTGGTACTTGGCATTGAGATTTTGTTACCAACATAAAATTAGAGACAAAGAAAGTTACCAACAGCTGAAATGTTGAGACATTCTGAAGGCTGATAAACAAAAACCACATCATCTTGAGGAAATTGAGTAAAGTTGGTTTTGTTTTTGTTTAATGTGGAGGAAAAACAAGCACATTCTTTTTTTCCCACTGCTTCCCTGCATTTATGATATGCTAAGCTACAGAAGTTTAGCAATGTTCGAGGTTTTTTTCTGTTTCAAAATGTGCTGCAAGGCTTTATATTTGTTAGGATGATTGTGACTATTAGTTACCTGTCTTTGTTTGTATTTATACATTTCTGCATTGCTTCATATTTAACTTAAATCACTGCAGAAGCATTTCTGTTAATGAAACACTGGTTTGTATATAAGTAACTTAGGAATGACCCTCAATTTTGACTTCTATGCTTACATGCACATACCTGTATGAATTCCAAAGCTCCCCAGTCATACCAGCTCCTGGTTGTTCCCTGTATGTGGATGAGAGAGACTTAGTTGCAGTGTCTGGGCTGGCTCTGTGCCCCAGCTATGGACCAAGCCCTCCAGTGCTGTGCATATTTAGCACAACAGGTGTCAAGTAAGGCTGGGAAAGGGCACAGAGTGTATTAGAGCAGGAACAAAAAAGTCCAGGACAGCCATCTGTTTTTCTGCCTGTCTCTGAAGATTCACTTCTCTCTGTCCACTGTGTGAAAAATAACATTAGCTTTGGAGTCAGAGGAAGTGGGAGGCGAAAACTTGTAGCTGAGGGATGCTCATGCACATGGTGCTTGGCTGACTGTGCAGGGACTGTCACCTTTTCATCAATATTTCTTTCCTCTGTGCAGCTTCATTTTTAACATTGGCAGGGCAGGAATGTGCCTGTTCCTCACAGGAAAGTCAAGCTTGATGCTTGAAGCAAAGGAGGGCAGGCTGTATGGAGCTGGGCTGTGGCAAGAGAGGAAAGGCAGTTTCCCAAAGTGTGTGGGGGAGTTGGTTTAGCTAACTAGCACCTGGAATATGAGAGATCAGGAAGGTAGGAAGAACACATGATAGAAGTCTGGTGCCAGGTTTTGGATGGACAAAATCAGGGCTATTTTGATGATCACAGAAGTGCGAGCCATTACAGAATTAAGAAGTTTGTTCAAGAAATTGCCTCTGTTTGAAGGAGACGAATGGAAATGGTTACCATGGCTGTGGCACACCTTGCTCTTGAAGTTAGTGACACCCGAGACTCAAGTGCTAAGACAACATAATCGTTTTGGACTCCTCATTGTTGCTGATATCACTGCTTGTATATACACTTAAAATTGCTAAAGGTTTTTTCCATGTCTGGCCTGGTGGCTGACTTTCAGATGGACAGATCTATAGCTTTGCTCTGTCAGCAGCTTCTTTTTTGACAGTACTATTTTAAGAGTATAGTGAATAAAGAAGCAATAAATCCGGGCTTCTGATTTAAATGTGAAAAACTCCCAGTACAGTTTGCAAAAGTTTCTGTTTGGCATTAGGTCTTGAATAATACACTGTCATTATTGCTGTAGGAGAAAAACCTAAAAGTAAAATAGTGTAGGAGGTAATGCCCTTGTAATTATGTGATGTGACAGACAAGATATCAGCATATCTTAGCAAAAAGACTCCCCAAACAAAAACATCTCTAAAACTTCCAGGATCAGTGATCTGCTAGGAAATTAGCTTTGACAGTTTTATTGGTTTTGTATTCCTCATACCAGTGTGCGAGAGTGAGTGAGCAGCTCCGTAGGGCTTAGCTGCCTGCTGGGGTTAAACCACAGCGAAAACTGATTTCATTTTTGAGAGATTTTCTTGGGACAGTGATCACTTTACCTAGTACAGTATTAATTTTCTAGTACTTAAGGTACAGGTTTCTAGTTTTGAAAATGAATCATAAAGGGTTGGAAAAAACCTAAGAAGACTGTGTAAGGAATCAGTGGCAATCTTTTTGGGCAAACATTACACTTTTTTTATTTTCCTTTCTTTTTTCCCCTTCGCAGCATATAATCAAGTTTCACAGGGCTTCTAAAGCAAACAAGAAACCAGTTCAGTTACCTCGAGGAATGGTGAAGTCGCTGTTATATCAGATCCTAGATGGTATTCACTACCTGCATGCTAACTGGGTGTTACACAGGGATTTGGTAAGTGGATCCACAATGGGTTTTAGCACTGGGATGATGATTGAGGGCAAGGATTGTTTTTTTAATGAAAAATCACTGGGAAACAAAAACGCTTGTGCTAATAAATATGTATTTTTATGCTGCAGTCAAACAGCCTTGATTACTAGAGTGAATTTTAAAAGCTGGCTGTGATCTGATATGCTTATGAGGGCAAGTGTATCAGATGGCTGTTTTCATTTTTTGATTTTTCTAAACAAACTATTTTAAAAGTGTTCACTTAAATAACAGGCACGTTGAGGTACAGAAAATGCCTCTGGTAGTATCACTGCAGGCAAGATAAATAACTAAATGAGGCTTTTGTGTAGGTGGGGGAGAGGATGATTGGCTGTAAGAACTGCTGAAAAATAAAAATTCTCTAAAATTAAGTTGTACATAGGAAAGTAGCTTTTGAAGGCCATTATCTTCTCCTAATATTTATAATCTACCAGAAATATAGCCACGCCAACTTCTGAAGTATTCTGCAAGTAAACTGCTGTTTATCCAAACCACAGTGTAAGCAAAATGTTTTGAACCTGAGTGTTTTTTAATCATCAAATTCTTTTAAATTGGTGAATCTCACCAAATCTTATCTGTTTGCCCTTGAAATATGCTCACAGCTAGCTGGCCTTGTTTTGTCTGTTGTCTTAAAATTTGGTAGTTTTCCTGAGCCAGTTGTCTTTAGCTCTTATTCTTAGAAGTAAAGTGAAAAAAAAAATGCGATCAAAGTATGATACCTACATATGATAGTTCTAATTATTGAAATTTCATTTGTGTATGAGAGTATCATTACTTTGACCTTTCATTGCTATGAGTCCTTCTTACCAGTTCTATTCTGTTTGGTGCAATAAGTCTGGCTTCCTTATTACTCTTCCTTTTAGTCTTTGAACACTTTTAGTCTTTGAACAGGTTTTAGTAGTGTTCCTGGGAAGGTGGTCAAGGACTAGTTATTTGTCTATTTTCATGCCTGATACATGCTTTTACAGATTGCCAATATCTCTTTTTAAAAGATGGGAAAAGATTTATCTCTGCTAAACATCATTTTCAGAACTGAAATACAAAGAAGCTTTGTTTTATTGAAGTCATTGTATGAATGTTGCTTCTAATTTGCTCCTGGTTTTAGGAATAGAACAAAAGCCTCAGCACTGAGTGGAAAAAAGAAAATCAAAAATATTCTGGTGGCCTTGTGATAACTCAAAGTAGTGGAGCAAAATATAATAAAGAAATTCATAGTGCATCTTACTACTTAGACAACTTGGTTTGAAACCAAAATGTAATGTCTTCCTTTAATGTTCTGCCTGCAATAGTACTCTCAGTATATTTTTAAGAGGCGTATAGAAAGTAAATGACCTGTTATCAAGAATCAGATTTTTCTCATATTTTACTTTCTACAGTTTCAGAAAATTTATTAACTTAAAACTCAGTTATGCTTAAAAGAAAACCATGCATGTTGTTAACTGGATGGCTCAGGAGATGGGTAATTTGTTACAGAGCCTTTCACATCTAGGTCTGTAGCTCAAATACAGTATAAGCTGGCAACTGCAAAAAACTATTACCATCTCATTTTCTGGTCTGTGTGAAATGAGTTGGTGGTCTCAGTCCAGCATGAAGTTTTCTTCCAGCAGAAAATCCACCTCACAATTGGCTATCTTTTGATAATCTGAGGAAAAGACCAAAAGCTTGAGGCAGAGACTGAGAGGTCTTCCCACCGGAACCTTGTCAAGCTGTGTTGGTGAGAATCCTATAAAAGCTGTACAGGAGCTGCCTGTGCTGCCTTGTCTGTGGAAACCTTCAGGCTTGTCATTTTGAAACTGTCCAGTTTGAGCTGCGTTTAGAAGGCACATGTTTCATGCAGGACAAAAGACAGAATTGTACCTGCCAATGCTCTTTTCCTTTTATTTTAGTCGTAGAGTTCCTGGGAGTAACCCGAGTAACAAAAAGGATTCTACCTAGTGTTTTGTCTTAGAAAGACAGGATGGTGAAAAGTAAAGCTAAAAACTGGGACTTTGCTAGCACCTATATTCTGATTCAAAGCAGAATAACTGATGTTAATGCTTAGATGTGGTTTTCTGTTCCAGAATATGTTACTCTTCAGGAATAACAGTGTTGTCAATTTTAACTCCAGATTGGATGGCTGGACAGATTTCTTACTGTGTCTTTAAAATGATAGGTGTTGCTGTAGTTTCTAGGTGGTTTGTATTTTCCTGGATTTAGATACACCCACAGAGCTGCTTAAGTAACACACTTGCTTTCATGTCATATACTAGCTATTATAAGAGTGATGGTGCTTGGGGGTGGTAGAAAGCTAAAGAGTGTAGTACTTTGGCAGGAAAATCTGTTATTTGCTACTCCTCTCTCATAGACTAAAGATTTTTTTTAAAGGGTATGAGTTATTTATATGATTATCTTCCATCTAAGTGCAATTTTCTGCTTTTGGTTTGACTTTCTGTTGGGTGTTTTGGTTGTTGGTTTTTTTTTTTAAGATGTCTTAGTGAAGTTAGCTTTTAGGTAGGTAATGTTCTGGAGTTTGAGATCTTGACTTATGTAACCAGGAACAAAGTATAGCATAAAGCAACTCCTTTTTTGCTAGTGTCCACAAGCCACGCAGTAAAACTTAGTGGCTATTAAATCACAGGAACTTAGACTGAAATTTGTCTTCACGGTGTTGGAATCAAGGAATCTTAATTTATTTAAGGTTTGTGTAAATGACTATCCTTCTGTATGAAACAGTAAGAACTGTAAGAAGACAACAATTGTCTATTGTGAATTTTGTATTCATGGTTTGTCTTTAACAAAGAAAATGCCTACAAGTCTTTACAGTAACTTAACTATTTAAATAGTTAACTGTTTTTTTTTTCTTTCCCTGGGTACACGAAAGCCAGTTCACCATTTCCATCAGAGCAAGGGAGATGTTGATTGTATTTATCTTTGAATACTGCAGTGCTTCAGTAGTTAGATTTTTCCATAAGTCTTTGAAACACCCCAGTAGAATTTTTCAACAAATAAATGCCAGCCTTTTTAAAATTTCTTACTTGACTTGCATATTCTTCAGCTTTCTTAAATTTCATGGCTTAAAGTAATTGAAAGCAGATAGTTTATTCATGCTCTGATTGTAGCAGGAAGGAAATAGGAACACTTCATGTAATTACCACAAAGTGCATCAATTACAGTTTTAATAATATTTTGAATTTAGTTATGAAGCATGCATTTTGCTGACTTCTTTTCCTAGTATTTTTTCCATTTTATAATATCCAGCTATTGGACTTCTTCCTTTGCTTCAAGTTCTTATTTTACCCTAAAAATAAGCATAAGCAGAAGATTATCCATAGATCTGTTTTCATCAATCTGCAACCTCAACAGCAAGGGAAAAGAGAAGATGCATTTTACAGCATGCTTGGAAGGTTTTTTCAAGTAATGGGCTCAAAACAGCAGTCCCTTTGCATGGTACGGTAACTTTTGTGCCATGCCTGTTAGTATTTGAAAGTGCATCTTTATTTAATAATATTTTGTGGTAGTCCTGTCTACACAGTCAGGATCCAGTCTCAGCTAAGAGAGGAGGACCCCTCCACTACATGTGTGTTCACTGACAGTAAGATTAGTCTGCAATTTACATTAATAATAGAATTTGCATCTAAACTATTTGAAGTACTTCCATGGTGCAGCAATGGTTAAAAGCATACCACCGCACCCCCAAAAAAACTACAAACAAAAAACCACAGAGGAAATCTCACAGGTCTTACTTATAGTACTGCAGCTGAGACACTAGGATAAAATTATTTTTGTTTCTAAATCTTCAGACTACATTCTCTGGCCCATTTCTTTATGTGGGGTGTGAGTGGGTGTTGAACAGATGAATTGCCACTTGGCAAGCCAGGTATGGAAGAGGGGTTAACACAGTGTTGGGCTCCTGCTTCCTGTTCCCCTCCTCCTGTATCTTGCCAAATGAATGACAGTTTCTAAACCTTTGTCAATAACATCTGTGTCCTAGTTGGTCTGGGATTGTGTCACTGTGGAGGTGAACATTTGCAAACTAGCACAGGATACTGCTAGTGAATGCGTTCTAGTGTGTAGCTCAGCTAAACTGCTGCTTTGAGGTAGTCAAGCTTTATTATAGTTGGAACATAACTTCCTGGGACCTGGACTCTTCCCAAGGATACCTGCTGCCAGGTTTGGGATTAGAGATGTTCTAATCAGTGAGGAGAAGCCACTGCTGGAGTGGTTTTGTGGTTTTTTTTTTTTAGACAAAATCTTAATTACTTTTGAGGCTCTGGAAGGTGAATCACTTAATTGTGTGCATTAGGCAAAGTTAAATACGTGGAACTTTTACCCTAGCAGCTTACCATTTTCCCCATTAGAGCTAATTTAGAATCCAAGGATTTCTCCCTCATCGATATTCAATGATGGCTTCAGAAATACAGGAATGCCCTTTGGTCTTGCTGTAGAGCTTCCAAATCTGCGGTCATTTGAAGGAATGAACCTAAATGCTTAAAAAGAAGAAAGAATTAATAGGAAAAGCTGTGCACATTACTAGAAAGAAGTTTGCAGCTTTTCAAAGCAGAGTGGTTTTCTACTCTGTTTAAGTATATCAACAGGTAATAGGCATCGTTTCCCGAAAGGCATTATAATAACTTGGTAGTCATTTTTCTTTCAGAGGAGAAAAAAAAAAAGCCCAGTCCAAGTCCAATCACTCTTTTGGTTGTCAGCTGTTACATTTCCCAGGATTTTTGTTAGCAAGGTGTTTTTCATTAGGTGTGCACTTTCATGAGATCACAAAAGAACAGTGTGTCTAGCAGAACCTTGTTTTCTTGCATATGCTTACAATTACATGCTCTTCTCCAAGTTGTAGTTTACTATAATTCTAAATGTTCTGTAGTTAAAATAATATCTAGTGTACCTTAATACTTCTATTTATGGGGAACATGACTACTCCCTTGCCTGCCTTTCTTAGTGTTTTCTTTGTCTTAGATTAAACTTTCAAGCGAGTAACTAATCCAGATATAGAAATGGATCAAAGGAGATTGCAAAACTTAAGTATTTGGTGCTCGTGCCAGTGATTAAAAAAAAAAAAAAAAAGAGAGAAACTACAAAAAAAGGAAAACAACCCAAAAACTTGAAAGAAAATAGCCTCTTGGGTCAAACTTTTGACTGAATAATGTCTGTCAGCTTTATAAAAATGCAGATTTAAAAGTAGAAGTGGAGCATATTGCTGCAGTACTACCAGCCTTCCAGTTAGAAAAGTGCGGAGAGATGTGTGAGTTTGTGTAGAGATCTTTGAGTTTACCATAGAGAAGTATATAGAGATACATAAAATAATGTGCTTCATATTCATGTATGCAAATCATAGTGAGACCACTTTCTTTGAAAGGTCATAGCCATAAGGAAGGGGATGTACCTGTGGGGAAAAAAGGAAATGTCACTCCTGTCTTCAAGGAGAATCTGGGAAATTACACGCCAGTCAATCACTCTTGCCTTGATCATTGGAAAGGTGATGGATCAAATCCTCCTGGAAGGCATTTGCAAGCATCTGAAAGATATGAAGGTGATTGGGAGTAGTCAACATGGATTTTTATGAAGGGGAAACCGTGGTTCGCCAACCTGAAAGCCTTCAGTGACGAGCTTGATGGATGGCATAACAGCAGTGGATATTGCTTCCTTTAGTAAGACTTTCAACTCTGCATCTCGTACATCCTTGTAGACAAACTAATGAAGTAGAGACTAGGAAGTGCACAGTGAAGTGGATTGAGAACTGGCTGAGTTGATGGGCTCAAAGGATCAGTGCCATGAAATTGAGCTGGACGCCAGTCACTAGAGCGGTGTCCCAAGGGTTGATACTGAGACCAGTGCTGTTTAACATCATCGTCAGTGATGTGAACAAAGACAGAAAGCACAACCTCAACAAGTTGGCAGATGATATCCAGAGGTGCCTTCCAACCTCAGCCATTCTGTGAAATGTGTTATATCTTCATCATTTGATCTGTCTTGAAAAATTACTGTTTTTTCAAAGTCTGAAATCCAGCTCGTGACAAATAATAGAAGAGAAACCAAGGGGATGGGGAGCTATGAGGGAACAAGTGTAAGATGAATATGAAAGATCAAATAGCTCATATGGAATAAGTAACAATGTGAAGAACGCAGTGGAATACTTTGCAGCAAAGGAAGACATTTTTGCAATGTATCTTGACAGCAGTATGATGAGGGGGAGGATGTGGTGCCATTTTCTTTTCCTGAAGAAAAAAGGTGACGTATCACCAAAAGTTTTTTTGGAAGCTGTGTGGTCAAAAAATGAAAGATATACTTCTACTGGATCATCAGTTGTTACGGACTTGGGTATGAAACACTTGTGTAACACTAGTGTGTCTAGAAAGAGATACCTAAAGATATTAAAAAACCTGTCAATTCTATAGGATTAAAGTGTTACAGAGATTCGTATTTTTAGACTTTTATTGGATTAGCCCTGTATCTTTTATTCTTAGCTGGAGGTGCTAAGTACTGGAATCCAATGGAAAATATAAATGAAAACACAATATTTAGTCTTCATTGCAAGACTTCCTGGTGATTTTGTAAATTGACAGTCTTTAA